>NC_143570.1:48810000-48892500 GCF_054136105.1 Typopeltis vanoorti | reverse complement strand
TCGTGGGATGCTGTAATTTGTAAACATTCATATGATGATTAGATTAAGGTATATCAGAAACCGGAAGTGTGCTACGCTAACTAAGATCAGCGAATTCCTGAAATATTCATTGAGGATTTCTTTGCTTACTGCAAGCTGTGTCAGTAACTTTCTCATGAACGCTGATAAATCGTTCCAGTGGCATTCTTTCTTTGACGGGCGCAAACACTGTTTGCTAACTATAGTGATGTTGCAACCGGTAGTTTGTATGCGTGTAAAAAAAAAAAAAAAGATACGTATTGGTAAATAAAATCTTTTTTTTTTTGAAGTAGTGAGACTAGGAGGGCCTACGGTTATAGATTAAACATTATTTTTTTTATTTCATTCATACTCCGATAAGTGAATATATTAATTGTAGATTTCTTAAATGAACTCTCGATGATTTGCTAGACTTCCATCAAACCTAAATAACCCATCCCCTTTCTTAGTTCTTTTCTATATAAGGAACCAGCAAATACACGATTTTTCACTTTGGTTTCTTTGTAGACATTTTTTCTTTCGTCGATTCAACTAGTGTTCCTTAAAAAAAAAAATAAAATAAACTGTCGAGTTTCCGCTTAAGACAGTAGATTTTGCTTAAAAAGTGAGCATCCTTAAACACTGAACTCCAGTAATTAGTGTTTTTAAATTACCCGAAATGAATTTAACTTCGCCAATAAGACATTTCGTTAATCCCTTTTTTTTTTCAGTTTAAAATTATTTAAAATTTTTAAAAATTTAATTACTTAAAATTTTAGATAGTCTTTGAATTGCTTTTAATGATACCTTCTCTGTTGAAAATATAATTTTTGCATTTGTTACTTTGTGGTAATACTTATGCACACAGGTCTATTTTTCGAAATAATATTCTATATTTCGATTTCTGTCGACATAATATACCGACACATAGCTGAAGTCATTTCATACGAAGTAAACCCGGAAACCCACGTCACATCCGTCTCATTAAATGAAAAGAATACACACACACACACACACACACACACACACACGAGTATATACGTATATTACATAGAAGAAAATAAAAGAGTAGCTGTGGAAATAAAGGCAATAATACGCAGTTATGAAAGAAAGAAATAAGTAAAAAAAAAAAAAAAAGAAATTGAGAAAAACATGAAAAATGCTTTAAAACATAAACAAATTGGAACAAAGTAGTAAAACAAAAACGCAACCATATAAAGAATAAAATAAAGAGATAACGGTCAACAGGATATACATTAGAAATATACTCAGCCCATATCGATTTCTTACTCACAATGAACGATTTCAAGGTTTTAAGGCTGGTTAGACGAGTGCTTAGCGTATCCGCTCTCCAGCTAACAGACTATGGGTTCGAATCCTACGTTGACCTGGATGTTTGTAATTGCTTTTGGTGAGAGATGAATTTGATTACCCCATGCAAGACCACAGGTTCGTTTATTCGGAGACCTGAAGTGGCTTAAAAATATTCCATGTTTGGTCTCTAAAGCAGGATTCTGAATTATGTAAAAAAAAAAAAATATGATCCTAAAAAGCAATAGCTTGGAAGCATCTTCGCCTGTTGGACCTGTCCTACACAAACACAAGAAACCTTTGAGATTTCTGTTTTGGATCTTCCACTTTATCTTCCTTTCATAAAGTGAGTTTCAGTACGTTTATAGCTGAGGTGCTCGGAAGGAGCGGCGATCTTTTTACTCAGGCCTTCAGATAAGTTCCTTTTTCAAAGATGCAGTGGATTTTCTTTTCCCATTCTTAGTTCCCTAATAGAATGTTGTCTGAGGGAAGGAAAATATCCAAAAGCAATTTCTCTCGCTTGCCGTCTGTAAGAAGATGAATGGCTGGATAGCGAGTAACATTAATCATTTCGACGCGAGATAAATGAAAATCACACCATAATACAAACTCAGCGATTACCCGTCAATATTCGCTATCTCGGTGACACTTGTTTCACTGACGACTGTACCGAACTGAGGAGAAGAAAAAAGTAAAACAAAAAAAATAGAATCAAGTTTAATAATAACTAAAGTTAATGCTTTTCAAAATTAAAATCTTACAGGTAAAGAGGAAAACATTTTGCTCTGTGTGGTACGATCAACCATTGCTTAAATTCGTGTATCTATTTTTGATGCTTATGTCTGCTAATCAATTCAGTGATTATCAGCTCCGTGCTTTTCAAAACTTATAATTCTCGATGTTATATTAACAAAACAATTCTTAATTGACAAACAATCTACAGGAAAAATGCAATAACATTTCCTTAAATAACCCCGCCCGCATTAAAATATTTTTCGACTGACTGATATTTCTTGAATGATATTGGAGTGAGTGAGACGTAAGGGAGTATGGGAAGCTGGCCTGCGTGTATTGTTGTTGCTTCAGCAGTAATTCCATTACAATAATAAACTATTCAAATGCTAGTTAATGATTTTGAGGGTGGTGGGAGTGTTTAATTTTGCTTTTGCACTGTCTCCGTAATACAATTAGAATGCAAACAAACTAGTTGAAATTGTCACGCTGCCTACTAGAGCTCGAAGAATATAATTGTTTCTCAATAGAAGATTGAAAAACTTATTAACGCCAAATAGTAAAATCACTGGCTAGGCATTAACTATGTCACCATAGAGGATCGAAGACAAATATAGTAGAATTATAATATTATTTGAAGGTTTCCACCATTGAAACCATTTTCAGTGTGTTAGCGCCATTCTATCCTGTATCGAAATATTTTTGATGCTTATTTATGCGAATGATATATTAGAAAATATTCACAATGTAAATAATATACGTACTGTAATAAACTACTATACGTTGTCTTGAACAATTATCAGCTATAGTAAACTAAAGTACTATCTGACTATTGAACTGAACTATTTATCTTCAACTGTTTTGGTTTTAAACTACTTTTTTTACTCTTTTAACACTACTTTATTTACTGCAAAAGTTGCATGTTCGAATCCATAGTAAACATGATTGTGAAAGCCTGCTCAGGGAAAGCTTGTATAACTTCTCGAGTACATATGATGCTTGTCTTAAAAACGCAGACATACAGATAAAAAAATTCATATTACGACTCTCCGATCCTATAATCTATCCAAGTCCAATGATAACTGGACTTGGATAGTGAATATGTTAACTGAAAAACATTTGTGGTAAAAAAAATGGGTGATGAGTACATTTCGTAAAACTTTACAACTTGCTGTGAACCACACAAACGAACAGATTTTGCTAACTTTGTATCATGAGAAAATGTTTATCATCTGTAAAGCAAGTATTCCCTGAAAGTTGTGAATATGCATGAAGTAAAACCTCTTCGGAAGGGTAGCAAAACTTGAAGAAGGTATGAAAAAGAAGAATGAATGTCGATTCTAAAACGAAAAGGCCAAAATTTTATGAGATGAACGAGATGTGTAATGATAATGCATTCGAGGAAATGCTGCCATCTGAGCACGTTCCTTCATTCGCATTCCATTTTTGCACCGAAAATATATTACTTGAGATAAGAGGAGAGAAAGAGAGAGTATTATTATATCTGTACCGCTACAAAGTTGATTGGATTAGTGATCTACAAAATATTGAACGGCAATACTTTCACTACTTATATAAAAAAGAAAGTGTAGTACGTTCAACAAGGTAGAAAAGACATTTACACAGAATTTTTAGAAAAACAAATCTATGAAAATGGCGGTAGTTAATCAAACAACTTTACCTTCCTATTTCTTAAATCATTCCAATAGAGATGATTTTCAGGCTAAAACATTCCACGCGGGTTAATAATTGAAGAGATTTATAATTCATAGAGCCCACCCATGCTTATAAACTTTAGAAATAGTAACATTATTCACATCGGATATATCTATCATTAAGTAATTATATTAGCTATAATTAAATAATTTAAAAGTGTATTATATTAGTGTTAAAAATTTACAATAAAATTTAACTTTTATTTAAGATTTCTATTAAATGTTTTTTTATTAGTCTTATACATACACATACATCTTCAAGGCCCACTCTTCCTAATTGGGTTGTGGGGGCAAAAGCTGCAAGAGGAACTTCCAATGGTCACGATCCTCTGCCACCAAGCTCAGGTGTTCTGGTGGGATTCCCAAACGTGTCCACCCAAGGTTTTGGATATAGTCTATCCAGAGAGTCCGTGGCCTCCCACCCTCTGGCTTGGCAAAGAGGGCCTGCTGAGGGAGCCTCTCTTGTGGCATTCTGACCAGGTGCCCGTACCAGCGTAACTGTGATCTCTCAACACGGAGAAGCAGCGGTTGAGTATTGAGGGTTTCCTGAATTGCAGAGCTTCTGACTGTCGAGTTTTTGTCATCCCCGCAATCCCTCGAAGGTACCTCATTTCAGCCGCTTGGATTCGTGTCCGCATTCTTTCGGTCATTACCCAACTCTCATGACCATAGGTGAGGATGGGGACATAGACTGTATTGAAGACAGCCAGTTTTGCCTTCTGGCTTAAATCCCGCTTCAATACTACCGAACGGCCAAGCTCCCGCAATATTGAGCTTGATAAGCCAATTCGAGTATCTAGCTCTAAGTCCCATTTTCCATCATTTTCGTGAATATGGACCCAAGGTATTTAAACTTCTCCACCTCCCTCAGTGGGACTCCACTTACATTTAGAGTGCACTGGGATGGTTGTCTTTAGACCACAAGCGTTTCTGTTTTGGCCACACTGATCTTCATTCCGGCGTCTGCACAAACAGTTACAAACCCATCCATGGTCCGCTGGAGGTCATCTATGGAAGAGCTAAGCATAACTAGGTCATCTGCAAAAAAGCAGACGTCCAATGCTACATTTTCCAATTCTGACACACTCACTGCCTCGGCTGTGCCTATCGATCCAGTCCATAAATATTATGAAAAGGAGGGGTGACAGAACACACCCTTGGTGGAGGCCAACTTTGGCCTCCACCAAGAAACTGGAACTTTGGCTCAACTATGCTCCTGCACCGTCTTTCCAAGCACCTAGCATACACTTTCCCAGGCAGGCTGAGCAGAGAGATGCCACGATAGTTACTGCAATCCTTCTGGTCTCCCTTCTTAAAGACTGGTATTATTATGCCTGTCTGCCATTGCTTTGGTGCTCGCCCAGATATCCAAGCAGCCTGACACACTCAAGTCAGCCAGAGAACACGGTCTCGATTTAAGGCTTTTAGCACAACTGCTGGGCCACCGGGGTTAAGAAGGCTCAAAGTATTTGTGAAGGATATCCTTCTCGGTTGTTAAAAGTGCACCATCATAGGCCTTAATTGCCCTTGCTGGGCACGATTTCCTCCCTCGAAGGCGGCGGATGATCTGCCAGAATACTTGGTTGTCCACAACTGCCCAGCAGTTGTGGACAACCAAGAGATGCAGATCGGGGCGATTACTAGTCTCACATCAGAAGTCCATTCAGCAATAAAAATCGCTAAAATCGGGCAAGGCTGGTGGTGGTGATGATGAAATTCGGCCCGAAATGCTAAAAGCCTTAAATCTAGGTAGCGTTCTTTGGATAACTCGAGTGTGTGTCAGGCTGCTTGGATATCAGGGAGACCAGAGAGATTGCAGCAACTATCGTGGCATCTCTCTCTGCTCAGCCTGCCTGGGAACGAATATGCTAGGTGCTTGGAAAGAAGGTGCAGGAACATAGTGGAATCGAAGTTACAGGAAGAACAATGTGACTTTCGTCCTGGTAGAAGCACAACTGACCAAATCTTCACTTTAAGGCAAGTTTTCGAGAAATCTTGGGAATATGCCAAGAATGGCTACACATGTTTTGTGAACTTGTAGAAAGCATATGACCGGGTTACTCGGGATAAGCTTTGGCAAGTAGTACAGGAGTATGGAGTGGATGGCGAACTATTAGCTGCCATCAAGTCCCTGTATGAATGCCCAGAGTTTTGTGTCAGGGTAAACAGCACAAAGTCTGAACTTTTCACAGTCTCCGTTGGCCTCCGCCAAGGGTGTGTTCTGTCACCCCTCCTTTTCATAATATTTATGGACTGGATTGATAGGCACAGCGCGGGCAGTCAGTGTGTTAGAATTGTAAGATGTAGCATTGGACGTCTGCTTTTTGCATATGAGCTAGTTCTGCTTAGCTCTTCCATAGATGACCTCCAGCGGACTCTGGATAAGTTTGTAGCTGCTTGTGTAGAAGCTGGAATGAAGATCAGTGTGGCCAAAACTGAAACATTTGTAGTCTGAAGGCATCCAACCCAGTTCACTCTACATGTGAATTGAGTCCCACTGAGGAAGGTGGAGAAGTTTAAATACCTTGGGTCCATATTCACGAGTGATGGAAAGTGGGACGTAGAGCTAGATCAGCAAGCGCAATATTGTGGAAGCTTGGCCGTTCGCTAGTATTGAAGCGGGAGTTAAGCCAGAAGGCAAAACTGGCTGTCTTCAGTATGGTCTATGTCCCCATCCTCACCTGTGATCATGAGAGTTTGGTAATGACTGAAAGAATGCGGACACGTATCCAAGCGGCTGAAATGAGGTTCCTTCGAGGAGGTTGCAGGGCTGACAGGACTCGACAGAGTCAGAAGCTCTGC
This sequence comes from Typopeltis vanoorti, assembly GCF_054136105.1. Classification (NCBI taxonomy): domain Eukaryota; kingdom Metazoa; phylum Arthropoda; class Arachnida; order Uropygi; family Thelyphonidae; genus Typopeltis; species Typopeltis vanoorti. The sequence goes on along the minus strand of NC_143570.1, from coordinate 48,885,943 downwards.
AATTGGGGACACCCTCAATACTCAATCGTTGCTTCTCCGTGTTGAGAGATCACACTTACGTTCGTACGGCCATCTGTCAGAATGCCACAAAAAGGCTCCCACAGTAGGCCCTCTTTGCCAAGCTAGAGGGTGAGAGGTCACGTGGAAGGCAAGGACTCGCTGGATAAATTATATCCAAAACCTTGGGTGGACACGTTTGGGAGTCCCACCAGAACAGCTGAGCTTGGTGGCGGAGGATCGTGACCATTAGAAGTTCCTCTTGCAGCTGCTTCCCCCACAACCCAATTAGGAAAGGTGGGCCTTGAAGATGTATGTATGTATAAAAAATAATCAAGTGTTTAAAAGCGTACCATATATTCAATGTTAGATTTACCAAACTTTCAAATTTATCATTAAGATATCGGTTGCATTGTTGTTTTTATCGGTATCCTGAACATTTATGTCAGACAGTAAAGCCACATTAAATACAAACAGTTCTCATTAAACTAAGTGATATAGTAGATGAAAGTTATAAAAATTAGGGCTCGTTGGCATCTAGCTACACAATTTTTTATTTATTTTGGTTACAAATTTATAACTACAGCGAATTTTGACTTAACAACGGTATCCTCGTCCAGGTGTTAATTTCTCTTGCAATTCTAAATGTTTGGTAATTCTAGTATTCACATCAGTTTTTTTCTCACATTAAATAGATTTTATTATTATTATTATCGTGCACCGTACTCAGACTGGGCTCACAACCATGTTGTAAGCCCAGTTATTGAAAAGACTCATACTTATTATACTGTCAGTGCTACATATATGCAATTGTTTTGGAATGGTAGTCAAAAGCATGCTTCAAATCGCTCTGCCGCAATCGTTTACTTATTGATTATAATCATTAAAAACTACTTTCCGTCTTATTTTCAAATCATTTGATTGTGTTTTCCAAAATTGAAACACTACGACAGACATTTTGCTGGTAATATTCGAATTTAGCTTTATTATAAATCAATAGTCAGTTTAGTATCTCATGGTAAACATATGTGGGGTTAGAAATTTTGCTTCTCTTATGTATCGATTAGGGAGAAAATATTCTAAAATTTTGTCGTTATCTTATTTTATAGATACGGTGCATACGCGTGCGAGCGCACATACAACTTAAAATTCAACGGACACCCACATGGGCGAGGTGCATCGTGCCATGTAACGAGTCATGTGTTTGTAGCCGTATGAATTGGAGAAATGATACTCCCAAATCAGCGCAACTGTGTCAGAGTGAAATGACTGCGAGAAGGGAACTGACGGAGAAATAGTCTTTGTTGGATGCCATGTTATAAGCCCATCGGTTCGGCATGGACAAATTGGGCCATCCCAGGTTAAGTTAATAATCAATGACACCATACTGAGTTGGAAACGTTGGGTGCCAGTGCTACCCGCAGAAGACGACCCATCACACCCACCGAACATGACCATAGGGTGCTAAGAAAAAAAAAACATTCGTTGGCCGACACGTTGAATGTGGAGTTCCGGAGAGTGGAAGTTTGGAAAGCTGTGTTACGGCGCGACGAATCCCGCTACCCCTTCCACCCAGCAGATGGACGGTGTTGCTTATGCCTGGTGAAAGTCTCTTACGAGAGTGCATAACTCCAACTATGAAATTCGGAAGTGGCGGTGTGATAGAATGATCCTGTTTTTCCTGGTTTGGCCTCGGTCTTCTGTTTGTGGTGCCACTAAAATTGAACTCCGAGAGGTATCAAAATATTCTACACAATGGAATGCTTCCTACGGAACTGACCATTGTCATTTTCAGCAAGACACTGCACCCAAACTGCGTGTTTCGTGACATCACCACACTTAACTGTCTTCCATAGAACCCTGATCTCAATCCTACTAAACATCTGTAGGATGAACTTGGAGTGTCGGGTGAGGTCAAGGAACGTCTGCTGCCACACAACAGTCCAGGATCTCATTACATGACCACAAGAAGGATGGGCCAAAATTCCCATTGATCGCTATCGTACACTTGTGGAAAATATGCCCCGTAGGATTGCTGTAGTGATCGCACAAACGGTAGTTCTACATATTAAGGTGGGCGCCAGGGCTGTTTGTTCCTCACTCTATGATGTCTGTTGACTTCTTTTCAAGCAGTGTATATGCAGTCCTCAATGTGATGCGGGATATTAACTACTTCGTGGAGCAACCGGCTGCAGAGAAAGTTCTCATGAATAAAGACAGTAAGTTTTTTTTTTCATTGGAAATATTTCATCCCCACTCGAAAATTGCATGACATATCAAGAGAATTCACACACACACACACAACGGATAAAAAAATAAATTGCCATGCAGGAAGTTCCTTGTACTTCATATATTCTCGAAATAATTATTAAGATGTCTGTTAGCAGTAACATCATACAGAGAGGCCAGGTTATACATGGCGTGCTTCGTAGTTTTGGAAATCGACAGCACACAATCAAGTAGAGTACCAAGAAGACAACTGATTTTCCTATCCCGATTTCACTTGTATAAAATAAATATCATAAATGAAACAAGCGTCCTTCACTTCCCTCTGCTTCATACTGTTGAAAACTTGTGCCATAACACAATAGCAAATAGCCTTTGACTATATAGGACCAAGGTGGATAAACAAAGTTGCCGTGTGACTAAACCATAAAGCTACTGTTAGCAAATAATACAACGCCATCTTAAGAACCTTATATCTTCTGAGATGAAATTATTTATTCACTATATAAAGTAGGATTTCTTGTGGTATCAGTTAATCACAGATAATTTCAATTGAATAACATGTTTCGTCTTATTCTGTTTACGTTGTGGATTGATGAATGATGACCAGGCGGGAAAAGCTATCACACTTTCAAATTGAGATATCTGCTACTCTATTCCGACCTCAAAATGAAACTGGAACAGAAAACCAATTTTAGCATCTCTTTACTTTGTTTCGAAAAAGGGCATCTTTTTTTTTTCTTCAGTGGGCAGCGGTTTACTTCATGACTTAAGATGCTCGCGCAGTGCCCCTCAATCGGTAGCTGTTGAATATGATTACTTCTTTAAGTATTCCTGTACGCTGCATTTTCCGATCAACGTATCCGAACATTCATCTGCAAAAAAGATAAGAAACCATCTTAAGTTTAGAATTAGTTTCATCAATTAAATTTGATCATTAATGAGATGTGCATACGCAAAGAAAACTTGTCAACACTTCTCATTATTTAAGAAATGCAAATCGTTATTGAAATTAAAATATTTCGATTTTATATGATTATATTCTCTTGAATCAGTCGTTTAGATCAGCGAGTATGTGGCCTTTTGTATTTATCATCCTTCTTATGCGAATAGACGTAATTCCACTGAAGTGGGCTTTTCAAGTCATGCTCCACAGCTGAACTTCAGCTTTGTAGTTAATTCCATGATTTTAGAGTCCAGTGAGAATAGGAATTTCTCAGAGTATCGGATTATCACCAAGTTCATATGGAATACCTAATTAACTTAGGTATGAAATTTAGACTTAGATGCACGTGAATCTAAAAGAATTTATAACTGCACACCATTCGAATAAGCAATAACTAAAATTTAATAACAACCATAAATTATGTGCCAACTGGATAATTTAATCTAAAGTGCTCAATTTCTTAATAACATTAATTTTTCTTGAAGGTCAGCTAAATAGCGAGTCAAATTACTGTTTTTGAGACATTATTGCTGCTTTTGTGTATCGTGTTTTGTTAAAAAGAAAAAAAAAGTAACTATAAAAATATGCAAAGGAAAGCGCAGATGTGTCCTGAGAGCATTCGCTAAAACAAAGTGAGCCTTCTGACTCATGTTTTTTTTTTTTTTTTTGTAAATGCCTTTGAGAATTTATCAATATTTAACTTTTCAGTGAAATATTTCTGAATCTCTGAGAATTTGCCGCGTTATCCCACTGAAAGTTAGATAAGCCTTTCTATAAATTATACATTGTACACTTTATAGAAAGATTAGTAGTCCGCTCTGCAACTTTTACATTCATTCGTCGTGGCAATTTACATTTATTTTGTTGGTCTAATCGGTGATATCTTGTTGGTATGCTTTCCTACTTCGAGATGGGAATTTAGTAGTAATAATAATAATAATAAATGCACGTACGCATAGTTTACTTGCAACGATAGTGCTGATGGCATAAATGCGCTGCGACTGGGCTAATTTGTATGTAGAGGCTAATGTCTTCACATTTATGGTATAACCAAATGAAAATAATTTCAATATCTATCTCTAATCCAGAGGTTTTTTAAAAAATAATAAGATATGACGCCTTTTGACTATTTGCATATGTGAATTACGATTTCTGAATTACTTTAACATTGATATCTGTTCTAAGTCCCAGTAGGTGACATTAATAATGCTCGTCACCGGGTTTACTTAAGTTCCTGGGGAGCAGAAGCTCTACTCAGTGGCAGGATTTTGCATCGCACTGGGTAGGAACTACTGCTGTGCTTCCTGGCCTGGAGTGACTCCTGTCCGTAACAATGAGTTTAACGATGATACTTTAGGGATATCCAGTGAAGAGTGATCTTGTAGATTATTGAGTTTTTGGAGATATACTAGCACTTAAACATATTTCCAGAGTTATGTGAGATTTATTTAAGAGGATAAAAGTCGTGAATAGTAAAATGGAAATCAAATAATGGACAACAACCAAATGCTATTTAGCAAGATGAAAGTGCCTACAGATTACTAAATATATAAAATGCTACGCCAAATTGAAAGGGGTCAGAAACCCTAAATGGATTTAAACAGGCTTCATGTATACTATTCATATTTTTAGCCCTACCAAGCAAACAGTTATATTGATATATCTGCAGATTTCTCCCCAGTGATACGAACTTAGGAAGATACCGAAGTTGAATTAATGCACAGATTTCTGTTAATCGTTTTTTTAAGCTTGGGTTATATTGTCTTAAATTAATTCTTAAAACAAAATCCTTAAGCATTGCAGCGTTTGAAGAAAGTTGTAATTACTGAGTAAATTTATCAATCAAAGGGGCCCCCCTTTGATTGATAAATCCGTTTTTTTTTTTTTTTTTTTGACGATTGTTGACATATCCTACACTGTACTTTTTTTTTTCAACTGAGAGCGAGTTATTTAGTACATACACAAAGGTGGAGAGGCTCCGTAATTAGCGAAATGTTTTGTTTTTTTTCCTCGCGAAATTCTGATTGTCTGTGAAAATATTAGTGGTGCTTGTGGGCGGTAGATGGCGGTGGTGTAGTTGGTGGATTGAGTGGTGGAGACAGTCGAAGAGTAGGTGCCCTCCCTCGATGAGTCTTTGGGCTCCCTGGAGGTGTAACATACTAATAATAATAATGAAAAAAAAATAGATAAATCGCTGTAGAGGATGCGCAAGTGGCATTTTCGAAATGCCGGTCTTATACGTTTAGTTACGTAATTTTTACACACGCGTATATGAAGAGAAGTAAAACATTTCCTATCTGTCGACATCCCCTGTGAGTAATGACATAATAGGAGCAAAATATTTTTTCATTACGTAATAACTCATTTTACCGCATGCAGAAATCTCGTATGCTACTTGCATGGTATCCTAATAATCTCTGATAGCGAAATTAAGAATTGATCATTGGCTATTTCTTTTAGCTTCGTCTAGTATTAGCTGAGTACTATGCGTTTTTTTGTCATTAATGCTCACCCAGTAGGAGTCTCAGCGCTTCTGAGCGTTAGCTTTTATATTTGTCCCGTTCATGATACTTGCCTTCCGCTGATACCAGCAATTCCAGTCATGTGATGGATTTGTTAGTTCCTGATGAACCATGGTACATCTAGTATCATGTGTAGGCATTTGTTTTGAATGATTTAGATTGCGTTTTTGGAATATCTCTTGTGCTTTCATTATGGGTGGGTAAGCTCTAGGAGACTTGCGATCGCAACATATTTCTAATAGTGGCATAATCGCTGAGTGATCAGATTATGTTTGGCGTATAAGTTGCCCTCCACTGAACGCAGGCCTAATTTCAGTAATTGATTCTTCGGGAAATTATAAGCGGAGTAGATTTCATTTATCGGTGTTGATAGTCTGGCTCTTGATCCAAGTAATCGATTTATTTTTCACAGCGGATGTATAAAATAAATTGAACGTATAAACGTATATTAATACTTTAAACAGTTTAATTTCCAAAATATCTTTAGATCACATAAAAATGACTTAGATTTTTTTTCATTCTTGTTTATACGTTTTACAGGGTGGTCGCTTGTGTGTGTGTTTATGATATATAAAGGTTTTTCTATATTATCTTGCTATCAAAATACGAAAGACTACTATACCACGTACCGCCGTGCGAGAACTATAGAATGCAAATATCCCACTGTTGTTTATCAGTGATAATATTCTGCTAGTATTAATGCATAGCACATATGCTGATTCATTTTTTTTTAATTTCAAAAAAGGCTTCCATTTTGCAACGTTTTTCTTTGTCAATTCTGATATTATATCGAATTTGTTTTTGCTATGTAGTTTCGTAATGAACCCGAGGTTAGATGCTGTATCACATTTGAGAGAATTCCTTCATTTTCATCTCAAAATTTAATGGGATAAAAAGTTATAATAAAGAGAACTTCTACGGTTAATTAACTGCTTCAACTGATGTATTGAAGTATTGTGTACTAGTATCGAGCAAGTTGTGTGTAAAAAAAATAAAGGATAAGATTGCTTAAGAGTTTTCGATATTTTTTATTTTCTGATGTCGATTTTAATCAAGCCATATAAAAAAAAAGATGTTTATTTTCTTCACTAAATTCGGAAATAAAATGCGAGATTTTAGTGATTTTTTTGATGAATTTATTTTCCTTCAGCCTTCTTTCAGGTTGAGAAAACACCTGCGAATAAACTAAATAATTCTGGCAGCGGAAGTCCACTTTGTTGATTTGGATTTAACCGCACTAAAACATCGAATTCTGGGAATTATTTAACTATCAATACCATCACAGGGCAACGATGTTCATTGTCATGTCTAATAATAATAATATACATATCAAATCTAATCTTTCGTTCAATGATTGAGAATAGTATTACTAAACTTGTGTGTGTAGTCAAGTCGGTGATAAGTGAGAAAAATGTTCTGGGATTCAATAGAAAACTTCCTAATAGTAATTGTATATGTAACTCAAAAGTACGAATTCTTTATAATGTGCATTCTATTAAGTGGTGTTTTGGGTGTTCAAAGAGTATATAAGTACATTTTTCCACACAAATAAAGCAGAAGGGCTGACATTTAACAATAACACACTTCCTAGCCAACAAACATTCGAGGTTTGTCAGCATCGCTACCTGAAAACAGTACTTTGCATGCTACAAATAACGAAAATGGGGGGGGGAGAGAGAAGAAAGCTATGGGTATATGTTTGGTTTTAACTTCTCTGGGCTACTCTTTCTTGTCGGATTCGAGCATTGAGACATTATGAGCACGGCATAAATTGCAAACTTAGTGATTTTTATGGCTTTTCTCATGAATCAGTTACCGAATGGTACTCTATTCTATTGTGATACTTCCTATTTAACATCTCAAGAGGTTGGTAAAGCTAACTTTAGATTGATAATTTTCGTGCATACTACGTTTGAATGACTGTCTTTGGAAAGGTTACTTATTTCATAAAGATGAGACATAATCTTACTTGACTAGATACTTACGAAGATGCTGCACCTGAAAAAGCTGTATCTTACTTCCCTCTCACGGTTCCCCCCCCCCCCCCCATGACCTTACTTTGCTGGTTAGAGGTGGAGCGGAAGCGACCGCAAGTTTTCTTCCCTGTTTGACAACGTGGGAAGAAAGGTTAATGTTTCAGGAAATTGACCAGCCCTTTCTCTCGCTCAAGGTCATTTACAGGTGATGCTCGCAATGAGAATTGGATAGTGATATGGGAGAAGCAGAAACATCTCCAAAATTAAGGAATATTCAGAGTAGAATCTTTTTTTTTTTGTTATGACTGTCATATGAATCATTGCCAGATTTTTAAAATTTGAATATCGAATGTCACTTACAGTTAGAATTATATTTATATATTATTGTGTAAAAACTTTTTGCGGTATGGAGATTTCAGATCATAATATCTTCCACGTTTTCAAGTGTTTCTGATCCTGAAACAGAACAATTGCTTTAATTCAGTAACATAATGAGCAGCCATGGACACTTAAACACACCCCAGGGTAGCTGTGATTATTATTAATAATGATAGAGCTCCAATGAATCAGGGACTCAGCGCTGTGCGTAACATATCACGGGCAGCAGCACTAATATATTTTCTTACAATCATTCAGACTACTTGCAATCACGATCACCAATCCATTCCACTCACGCTGAGAGAAATATGTAGATCTCACTCTCTTCTTCACTGGATTCATTCTCAACTTCAATGAATGCATTCTCGTCCTCCCCTTACCTTCCATAAAATGAAAAAAATTCCACCTACTATTATCCTTTATTGATCCATTCAGAGGTTTGTAAATTTCAGTCATCTCATCTTTCTCCTGTTTGGTTGAGTCTGCAGTTCACAAATTCTCAAGCTGTCTAATTCATCTGTATTCAACAATCCCGAATTTAACATTCTCTTTTGTGCTCTCCACTCTATCAGCATCACCACGGAAACCATACCTGCGCAAAGTAGCCTGAGTAGGATGGCACTGCAAATTAGCTATATTCCTGATTGTCCTGCTATCTTCTCAACACTGGCAAACAGATGCATATCACCTGTAAAAAGATGGAGCAATGGAATAAAAATTTCTCCATTAGATTAGCTTAGCTTAGATGTATACTTCGTTATCCTTTGACTGAAAGCAATTCCCTTATAAGTTAATCAGCACCAAATGCATTTTCTTTTGATTGTTTTGATTTTGAAAAATATTAAATTATTTCTTTCATATGGTGGACCATTTTGCATCCTACAAACAAGCATGCGACGAATATACTTACTTATTGACATCAAATTTCACACCATGAACAATACTTCTGTTTGTCAAATCAAACTGGCACTGTAGCGACACCTATACTTAATGATTAGGAACGATATCAGGTCGTGATGCTGTATAACTTTATGATTATAAAACTGACTGGCACCATAAACATATGAAAAGAAGTTAATAATCAGTAAGATATTTTACGTAACGATGGAAATCGATTTTCTCTTATGTTTCATTTAAACAGCTTATTAGGAATTATACTGCCTTGACAAAATTCAGATTAATAACGAGACGAATATCAATACCCTAGCCTTTACGAAATGGCTAGGAAATATTCACTAGAGCGAATTTTTGATGATCAGGATTACTAAGCTTTGACTCTTTGGGTAATGACGTTTTAATCCTGGAAAACTTCGTTACTTGTAGGATAAAGCGCATATATTGTAGGTCGTGATGATCACGACAGATCACACGATAATCTGACTTAGAGGCTTCGTAAACACTATTTTCAACAAGAGGCGGTTTATGTGTGGGGGGAGTTACCACCCAAGGAGGTTTATATATATATATATGTATATATATATATATATATGTTGAGCCCATATACGAGAGGTTGGTAGATCAACCTATAGTAGATTAGTACTGTGTATGGGTTGGAAAGAAGGTACTTGTTCACATTAGATTTTATTGACTGTAGATTGAATTCCCTAGGGAACACATCAAGGAGAAGGCTGTTCCCTAGTATAGCGGTATGGACTGAGCAACGGAGCAGGAGAAGAAATTTGTTCTGTGGGTTTCAATGTGCACTCTGTAGGGATGTTGAGCAGCAGCTGCACGTGTTCCAATGAGCTTAGAACTTAGTGGGAAATTATTGATGCTCTTTCGGATGAATATTTTCCATGCAAATATTTGTAGAAGACTAATAATGCAGACACCGATCGCCTATGTGAAAGTGGGGCGAATGAGTTGGTAAGAGATGGGTCACTAATAAGTCTGATTTCTCTCCTCTGTATGGAGTCGAGCAATTTGAGGGAGCTTTTGGGGCTCCTTCACCTCCATATGTGGGAGCAGTATTCGATGGTTAGGCATACTTCTGATTTGTATAAGGTTAACAGCTGTTCAGGAGTGAAGTAACGTCTAGAGCGAAAGAGAAACCCTAGTTTTTTAGAAGCTGAAGATGCAATGGTTGTTATGTATTTATGCCAGGAGAGGCTTGATGTCAGGATAATTCCAACAAGAGAATCTCAGATTGTCTGGAAATTTGGGTATTGTCAACAATAATACTGGAAGAATCTAGTTCTTTTTTATAAGAAATGAGACAGCTGGGTTTTATTTACATTAAAATTGATTTGGTTTTCTGAACCCCATTGGTGGATGGCTTAGAGGTCTGAATTGAGGGCAGTGGCTGTTTTGTAGGTTGAGGTGAGTTGTGTGGAGTAAGGTTTATCAAAAGAAAGAAAGGAAGGAGTGCAATGTGCTGTCGTCTGCAAAACTGTGTATTGGGTTGGAGGTAAGCTGAAGTAGGCCATTGATATATATATATATATATAGTAAGAAGAGGGTTGGTGAGAGAACAGACCCTTGAGGAACCCTAGCATTAGTTGAGTGGTGAGAGAATAAGGAGCCATAGACCACCACACATAGTGAGCGTCCAGACAGAGAGCTGGCAATCCAATTACAGAGGTCTGGAGATAGACCGAACGATAGTAGTTTGCTTAGTAAGCCCTTATGCCAGACCCGGTCAAACGCCTTGGAAATATCAAGTCAAACCTCTTGTGATTCGCCAAACTTCTCCATGGCATTTGGCCAGAGATGGGTGACATATGTGAGCAGATCTCCTGTTGATCAGCAGCGACGGAATCCATACTAGAGGTCGTTTATTAGATAGGTAGCTTCAAGGTAGTGTAGGAGTTGTGAAATCATAATTTTTTCCATTACTTTAGACAGTACTGAGGTGAGCAAGATGGGGCGGTAGCTGGACGGCATTGAATTGTCGCCCTTTTTGAGAATGGGTTAAATATAGGTGAATTTCCAGGCTGTGCGAAAGATTCCAGTGGAGTAAGACAGTACACATAAGCGACATAGGACAGGAGATAGTTCTGGTGCGCAAACCTTCAGGACAGTTGGAGGAATGCATCAGTGAGAACCGGCCTACTAGTCCGGAACTCGAGGGATGGGCGCCGGGATGGTGCAGAATCCCCTTTCGAGTCTTCAAAATTCGAGTCATCAAAATTCAAGGAGAACTCACCTACCATTCTGGAACTCGGGAGGGGGGAAAGCCCACTAGTACAATATAAAATAGCAGACTTTTATATCTATTTATTTTTTACATTTTTTACGTTTTGCGCCTCCCAAACCTAGTTGCGCCCGTGGCGGGCGCCTCTTTCGCCACGCCTTCGTTATGGCACTGCTTCTGTATAATACCGATTAACTCGTTTTTAATAAAAAGTGATTTATATTGGTCCCTTTCGTATTTCCAGTATACGGACGGGATTAATATGTGATTAGATCAGGTCTTTCCGAGCAAAGAACATATTCCCTGCTCGAAGCGTAGATTATTCGCCGAAATGGTTAAATAAATACGGAGTTCCCAGCATAAATTCTTTCTCCAACATGACGTGGACTTGGCTATTAATCTGATCGAGAAAGTTCTAAAATTGAACTTCGTAGGATAACATTTTAATTAAATAACTTGGTTTAAGCCTGTATAGTGTTAACTCAAACGAAGAATGCTCTGATAACTGTCAAACGTGCTCTAAATTGCATCATTGCATCAGAGCAATGATGCAATTTAGAAGATAAACAGCATTCATGAAGAAAACGATTCGCTGTGTTCCCGTTAAAGGGTATATTTAATTTAGTCTACTTTTAGGAATCTAGTCAAATTTGCAGTGGAATAATTGTTTACGGTGCTTGTTTATAGGGGAAGCGAAGGAAATCGGCGTTTGCGAAATACGGGCAACATTTAAAATGGCTACAAAGTGGAATGGCCATTCTGTTTGAAAATGCAGCTAAGATGCAATAAAATATTTGATTGCTGCACGTCTGTGCTTAAAATATTTTGCATTAAGTGTTTAAAAGCTATCTTTCCGAAACGTTCCATAATGTATGACCGCCGTAAGCTTATGGTAACACAAACAGCTAGTTTCAGTGTTTATTACCCAAAAATCTGTACGGTGAAGTGACATTGTGAGCTTTCACCTAACTACCTTTTGGTTTTTCATATTATTATGTGTAATATTAAAATTATTTTACAGTAATTTGTTATATCATTGCATATATTGTGCATTGTGATTTAATCCGATTAAGAAACTCGGATTAAACCATTGGTTACGAAACTTAATTTAACAGCTCCCCTTTTGTAGAAAGTTTGACATGTTCCTTTTATTCCTCTTAAAATAATTAGCACAAATATTTCATGTAATACGTATTTTATCGTAGATGCAGAACATTAGTAGTTTCAAAAATATATTTTGTTTTTTGTTTTTAACTATTGATTAAAATTTTAATCATTTATTGACTAGAAAATGACTCAATATTCACTCCCATAAACATGTGAGTTTAGATTTGTTTCAAATTTCTGTTGACCACATTTTGATTTACAAACTTAACTTTTTCGTTTGTTGCTCTTTTGCTGCTGGAATTCTGCTACACCATTCAACTAAGAATTCTACAATAATTTAATTTGGACAGCGAGGAAAAAATGCTATGCTCTCAACCGACACACTCCATGACTTGTCTTCAATGAAGTTATGGAGAAAAAAAAATCGACAGCGTAGTCGTTAGCGAACTTTTCCATGTTGAATAATCCCTTTTCTAAATTCGTTGCTTGACACTAAAGCACACCACTTTCCACTAGAGTTTCATTTCGCTGACGGAGAAGATCCGATAACAGCTGCTTGAAGTCATTCCTGGCCGTTGATAGCTGTCAAGTACATGCGATTATTTTCAGCGTCACCTTTGCTTGTCAGTTTGATGCAGGACACCTGGTCCTCAACAGTGGACTACATGGAGTTAAAAGAAACGAAATGGGAAGTGGGGAAATGATGGAACGAAGGATGTGGTTGAGTGTAAGAATTTTCTCTCTCTCTCTCTCTCTTTTTTTTTTTTTTTTTGCGCACTTACAGTGCGAAAGCTTCAAAAGAAAAAATTGCCTGATATCATGGTTAGTTCATATGATTAGTTCCTCTGAATCAAACGAATGGCTTCAATAGTTCACATTAAGACACCTTTCCCGACATTCTTCTAAGTAAGAGACGTCTTGCTAAACAGTATTCGCAACCTTAAAGATTTGTGCCATTTCCTTTTCCAAATCACACAATCGAATAGGTCCTGAAAATTTAAAATTAACCTTCTTTATTCATTATAGGAAGAAATTGAATTTCTATTCCATTTCTGGTTATTTCCATTCCATATTGTTCTTGTCTGGGATAGAAATAATTAAAATATCTTTCTTAATACATAATCGAAAATTTTAATGCTATATGAAAGATTTTAAATACCAAATTCTTTATAGTGTTACATTTATTTCTTTTTTTTCCGATATCTTTTCTTGAATCTGATAATCTTTCAATTCGGTTCAAATATCACTTTTTCGTTGTAAGCATGATAAGAGCATTTTGTGCAACTTGCAAATAACTTGATTTTATCAACCCTGCAAGCGTGTTTAATTTTCCAACTTTCTCACGAACTGTAGCGTGACGTATGAGCGTTTTGGTCCACCTGCAAAGTCTCTTAGGTTAATTTAGCTTTCACCCCATCATCCCCCCCCCTATCCTTTGGTTTATTGACCAGTATTCGCAGCTAGTGAACGCATAATTCTTCGATTTCATCAGTTCCCTTTGATTTGCACACGACAGTGGCGGCTACGAAATATTGTGCATATAAAAAGAAAACATAAATAAAACAAAAGCGAACAAACACTTTGTGCCAAGTAAATAAAAAATACATAAAACATTGCAGACTTTAAGCAACAGAGATCACACAGTTTACGGGGAAGTTGCAAAAATTTTGCAAACAAACAGGGAAGGTATTTGAGATGTATTAGCTTTGTGCCAAAGATGTATCAACACACGCATGCTTTGTGTGTGATGTGTTGACATTAACGACTTTTCTTTGTTGAAATTAATGCAGACAAGTTTTATAGGAAAATTCAAAAGGAGTATTTAGCTTTCGGATAGCTCCTCGGTAACTCCATAAATTAGCACAAATGACACATTTACTACATCTTAAAAGCAGAAACCGTACGTGTCTGCAGGATGAAATATGTTTAAAGAAGGAACAAAGAAGAAAAATGAAGTTTAACATCGTCTTTTAAGAAAGATGGCTTATGGGCACTACGCGTAAATTTTTAGCATACGAGTCACGACGGTGGCGAAGAAGGAGAACGGTGTTTTTTACATATGTACGACTGCACCGATCTTGACTACTACTTTTAATTTTATTTAATCTTCTCAGAATTAAACGCTAATTCCGGCTGACGAACTAATATAATCAGGACATAACGAACTGCCGCGTTTGCGAGAGTTCGTTATGCACCCATAAAGTGACCACTCGAAAGCAAGTGGGTCTTTTTTTTTTTTTTTTTTTTTGCCTGAAGAGACAAGCAAATTTACTTTGGATTAAGAGAGTGCTCGAATGCTGTTGAGTCACGATGGGAAAGACGGAAGATCTGGCTGGCAAGTGATCAGATCTGTTTAAGGCTGAGTTGAGAATTACAATATCGATTAAGCTGAAGTAATGTTTGGTTATTCAAAAATCGAGCGATATCATTTGAGCTATTTCTATTAGTAACTAACTTCAACAAGGTCATTTCAATGAACTCGACACAATTTTCCCATTGCAGAGAAATCTGAGTATTTTCTTCGGTTGGCAACAGAGAGAAGTAAAGGCCTTGATTACGTTGTCTGATAATTGTGTGGTCCCAAGAAGATAATTATTTTGGAAATAGGACTTCATCAAGATTTTTCTGAATAAAAACCTACCAATAGTTTATGAGGAAGTGGTAAGATTTTTAGCACTGTTTGCATACTGGCTGCCAAAATATAGGAATCGGCAAGCAAACTACTGATCGTCAACGAACCTTTCTTTTTTACACTATGATTTCTTTAAGTAAAGTAGCTCCTGAACTGGAAAAACTCATCGAAAACCTCGAACAGCACCTCAGCACTATGGATGAAACTTTCTCTGGAAGCCAAGCTCGAACTACTTAAACAGGTCGAATTTGTTTCTGTAGGAAACATGTTTTTTCCTGAAAACAGGCAAACCGGTAAGAAGAACTTACTGAATATACAGATACTATGGGAATAAAGATAAACCGCTTGGTTCAGTCGGACTTGGTTTTATAAGCCTGCACTAGATGTTGTGGCTCTAGGAAGCGAGGTAGATTCTTTCCTGAAAACTTTGACATGAATCGGCTAAGAAAGTATTCTGAATTAACTCGAAATTAGGGATTACTTAAATTGTCAGTTTTCATGAAGTTGATCCAACCGAATTCTTTACAATGAAATTCGTAACGAAAAAATTGTCAGTTTCCAATTCGACACTTCGGCATTTCCATGGGATCTTTACAATATGTTTCAGAATTGTTTAAGAAACTATAATTGTGACGATTTTTTATACATTTAAAATCTTAGATTCTATAGAATTTCATAGCCTGTACTTGTGAGAGGGAATGACGTCTGTGTTTTTTTTTGTTATTCGGAAATTAGTTGTTAGCTCATGGTTTTATTTATTTTTTACTTTAAGTCCCGCCTAATCATAATTTTATATTACTGTTTTGCCGTTTATATAACAGCTCCCTAAATTATACTATGAGGCGGAGACATGAAATTAAACGATTAATTTCAGATTTAGGGAGCCTACATAATTCAGTCGAATCCGTGAGTTAGCCTTACTCATATGGAGGTTGCAAGGTTTTTCCTTCTGGAAACTCGAGATTTTCATCCTTGCCAGAAGAAGGCACATACTTGACAACTATAATACGTCATGCACATAGAATTAATCTTCTCAGCGCATTAATTAGTTTTCCATGTAATTAAGTTACGTAACGCAAAGAGAATGGGATTTCAGTTCTCAAATCAGATATTGTCTTTTTTGGGATTAGATACGAAAAGTATATTGGATGAGAGACCTTAATTATTATTTCTCCTAGAACAATTGTAATTATTGGAATAGCAAAGTAATTAAGGCTTATAATATATGATAACCGAGTATTTTTCGGCTAGTTGGTCTGTTTACGATAAGGAATATAACCTTTCTGCCTCCGTCCATATGACTAGCATACCGCTGAAATCCTGTTACGAAATCTCCTCAGGTCCCAAATTGGTATTTTCCGATCAGAATATAGGCACCCCATGTCCTACTGGCTGTGTTATGCAAGAACTGAATACTTTAAAAAAAAAAGAGTTTTGCTTCTACACTGATTAAAAATCGTTTAATTTTCATACGGTTAAAAATATGTTCAAGATGTAATTGGAATAAGCGAAATAAAAGTAACTTTTATGAAATATAAGAAAATAAACTACGATGGTTCCGATGTGTGATCACTTGAGAGATTCCTTCATGAAAAATGACGTTTAGAAGGTGATGACACTAGTCTGGAAAACCAGCACATGACCTGCTACAAAAGATGTTTCCAGTGTATGCAATTTTAAATGGTGGTGGTTAAAATGCCATATATATATACTGTATATATATACACACGTACTTTCTGACTCGTTGAATTTTCGAAACAGCAAACACGGACGAGGTACTATTCAATGACAAAGTAACTCACAGTAAGCTCACGACTCGAGCACAGGAATCCAGTCTAGTGGATTCCAAGTATGTGACAATTTAAACAAGTCATAGAGTTCAGCAAAGGCCTAATCGTACTGATTATATTATGTTCAATATAAGTTGGCAAGTTCTTTAATTTAGTATTTAATTTTCCTTTAGAAACAGTTATAATACGAGTTCTATTAATCTGTATGACTGCATAGTACAGACGCTACAGTTGCAACATCATTACTTAGCAGATCGATAGTCCAAGATTCGAAGTGCGTGTACACTACGAGCTGGAAAGAAAACTGGGGAAACAGCGATATACTGACCAGTTAACGCTTTCACCAGAGAGGATTCTCGAGTAAGATGCATGCAAACATTCCTCTAAACACCAATGATGCATCACTGGTCAAGCAGGTGTATAATGAACCTAGAACTCATGAACTCAGTAATTACATCGGCACACTCTAATCGCGTCCTGTAGATTACATTGACAACGCAGCAGTAAAATAGAATCCCCCAGAAAAGGATTTTAAGAAGAATGAATAAAAACCATTCGTTGGAGATTTGAGGAATCCATTTCCTAATCGCACTTTCACTGAACTATTGTGATTAATACTTTAGGAGAATTAATTGAATTGGATAGTGAATTATTGGAATTTTAAATGACAGTGAAAGGTTATTCAATTTGTTGACGCGTTTAGGTTACTGTTAGCCAAACTATCTTTTTCGGTATCTTTGCAACTCGAAGTTTAATTTTGTTCAGGGAAATCTTGAAGGAATAATGAATATGAGCTAGATATCAAAGGTCTAATGTTTCTTCTTCATAATTAATCCACCATGTCATGGAGGTTTTCAAATCGCTATTTTTGCCATTATTGCACGCACTGTCTGTTCTGAATGATTGATATTTACTTATTATCAACTGTCATCAGCTCTATTATTAAACTGCTACCGATTTACGAAATATGTGTATGTTAAGGGTGTTTTTTATTATTCAAAAAAAGTGTTCTCTTCATTTCAATCCACAAAAGTGCTAACAAGCAATATAAACAGCAAAGATAAAGAAAAGAAGCCTCTTAAAGACCCTTGAACAAGCCCATTTCTTCTCTTCAAATCAAGTGAGAAAGACAAAGCCTATCCTTCTAAGACAAGATCTGAGACGAATGGCTTTTTGCAGTTCCCAGTAAGTTTCGTCTTAATTCGAAAGATTATAAAGTCTTATGTGCATGTTGAAAATTTTCATTAAAAGATTGTAGTTTGGAAATTTTATTAATTACGTTGATTCACCTTTTGCATGAATTCTTTCTATGTGCTACGATGTTTCTATCGTAAAACAACAGAAAAATCGGGATTGCATAAAATTAAATCTGATGGAAATCTTAGACTAAGAGGAAGTTGCATTAGATTAAGAACGTCAGACATTACTCCCGGGAAACTTATTTCAACATGAAGCCAGAGATTTTAGTTTAACTATGTTACTAAAATTAAAACGTAAAACCCTACCTCGCTTTTTTCCTAAACAAAATGCAATATAAAGAAACGAATAGAGCTGACTGAATTCTAAAGAAATATTACTTACTCGTATTTCTGTGAATCCAGTGGTTGAAAACAAAATTTAACTCCTGGAGTAATCTTCAGAGCTCATTTGCTAGGATTTCGCAATACATTTGCTGTTTGCAGAAAGACGAGGATTCAAATCCAGTTTAAAACATGAATCTCCGTTTAAGAGTTTTCAATTCAGGATGTTTTAGCCGGTCTCATAATGAAATGCATGCTTGATTTTTCCTCTCAAAAACTGGAATTTTTGACCCATCTAAACGGATATAACACACTGACCTCAGCATTATAATTACAGAAATGTTTATTTCAAAGAATGGAAAACTAAATTTCTATTTTTTAATCATTAGAAAATGCGATAACAGAAATAGATAAGTAACATGTTTTCCGCTTTCTTGATAAAGGTATAGAGCGCCTCTGGAGGTAAAACTGAAAAACTTTATAATACTTTATTCCCCAACTTCTCTTTGTAATAATTCTACTCTATTCTACTGAATTGAGTTGGAAAGGCTTAAATTCCAGCTGCACTTTCTCAGGAAGAGCGAGGTGACTGGCAGTAAAAGCTTTGTTTTTATAATATTGGATTTGGTGGCCACTAAGTTCGTCATCCCTTCAAGAAAAAGAACAGATGACGTTTTCCATGAAGCTTTGCTTTTCCAATAATTTAAATCTGAAGTTTTGAACACAAGATACACGGATTTCAGAGCCAGTACACAATTTATAGAAATTGGTCCATCAAATCCTATTAGAGGCAGAAATATTAAAGGCGTGTTCAATAATCGTAGATGGATCATGTTTTCTGACACTATGTGCAGAATGTCCTACACAGCTGGGCCTCTGTCCAAAGCTAAACGTTAATAGATTAATTCCGGAAGAAAATTGAAAGAATACGCACCTAGTTGTGGATTACTGTAGAGATTATCGGTTGCTAGGAGTTGCAGTAATTCTTATTGTTTGTGCATGACGCAATAATAATGCGTTCTTGTGTAAGCAGTATTGTCAATTGGCGCAACCTACGTAGGGAGAGCTCTGAACTGGAAACATTAAGACGTGGATATAAAGTCAGAAAAATAAATTACCGGTAATTTGCAAATGGATTATTGGGAAAGAATAGATCATGGAATGAAAAAAGCAGACCAAGTTAAGCATTTAGAAGTAATAATTTTTTTTTTGTCTCATGTGAGTTTTCATTGCGTTGTCTTTATTATCAAAGGTTGTCCCTATGCTGTATGTTGCAAATGATTTGTGTCCTGGTATATTTTCGTACATTTGTTTTGGATCTTAATCTTAGTTCCGTTACTACTGATAGAATGCAAGTGTGCATTTACGAAGATGTTCTACTACTTGGTGAGTTCAGCAGCGAAGAAAGAAACAGCAACTGCCCATTTGTGAGGGCCTTCTGATATCATGAAATGGTGCTTAGCACAAGTTGATCTTGAAATAAAGTCCTTGTTAAATTTACCGCTACCTATTTTGTGCGGAGTATTGGAACCACACAGAATATATCCATGTACGGAACAGCAATCCTAGTTTATTACTATTGAACTGTACGTGCGAGTAAAACATCCGGGAATGGCGAAACCGAAACGAAATAAACTAGCTACCTCTTCTGGCAGTCAGGCCATTAGGAATGACAAATGTACTTTCTGTTAGTCCTCTTACTTTGGACACGGCAGACATAATGGAGACAAATAAGATGGCTCAGCTTCTATAGAAAAGTGACTAAACATGCTCTTCGTATGGAAACGCTTCAAGGCCCTTTTCTTTAAAAGCTCTGTTCCTTGAAGTATCGATTCGTGACACCATCTTATGATAGAGGATAGAAAAGAAAGCAATGGAACAAACGATAAAAATGTTTAAATACATGGAATTGACAGGAAGTAAGTTAACTTCTAATTCATCCATATTGTTTCTTTAATTAGGGACTTAATTTTTTCTTGACGATTAGTTATAATTTAGAAGTAGAATAGAATTTTACACGAGGATATGTAGTGTAGTATTTTCTATTTGTTGTTGCTTCTATTTATTGTCCAGATCTGTTGATTAAAAAACATCCAAGAAAAGATTGAACCTTTATATAATTTTCTTTATTGGGAAGATTCGTCTGAGCATTTTGTTCAGAGCACAATGCACATTGTTGTTATTCTTGAGTTTGCATCTAGTTTTAAATGCGCATTAGCATTTTGTTTATATTTTTCTGTATTTTCTGTATTATTTCTCCCGAACAGATGCTCAGTATATGTTATAGCAGCCTGTTTGGGTCATTCCAGATTAATGCTTATATAAGGACTAAGGGGGCTACGCCCCCCCCGGCGCATACTGCGCTCAACCCTTCGAGTTCCGGACTGGTAGGCCGGTTCTCCTTGAATTCTGATGACTCGAACGGGGAGTTCCGCTCCCCCGAGTTTCAAAAAACGTGACATAAAAAGGTTTATCATTTTATATATATAGGGTAGATTTAAAGGAAGCCAATTCGTAGTACCTTTTTGCCTTCCATGTGGTTATTATATTTTTAGTATATAACGATAACATAATTATAAATTCTGATAACAACAAAAATATGTATTAATATATAACATGCAGCAATAACAGTGTTAAAAAAATCACTTTTTTTTTAAAGTTCCATTAAAAAAAATGATTTTTATCAAAAAATCACTTTTCTAGCTGTTTTCATTTTATCTAAAACGCATTTTAAATTGAGCAATCCAGGCACGCTTTCTCGGATTCTTTCCGTTTCTTTAGTACGTGAAAACCTTGTAGATTGCATGGATGAAGAGTTTCTACTTTTGTTATCGACAGCCGAAAGAGAACTTGAGAAACAACACAAAACGGACTGCCGAAAGAATTCTCCCTACCGTAGAGGGATTTCTCTTTTTGTTATAATCCCTCCCCTTTTTAGGCCATTTCCCCGGGCCTTTCCCTACTTAAAAGCTTGTGGACTGGAACAACGACCTTCTGTTACCTATAGGGAGCACAAAAAGAAGGAAACGGAAGTCTCTAATGTAGAAAGATGAGTTCTCTTGTGACGATACTCCTGGATGCCTGGTTTTATAACACGGAGTATAGTGTCCATTAAGTAGCATACCGTTATATTATCAGAGCCTCCTTGGGTCATTCCGGCTTAATGCTTTTGTAAAGAGGTTTCGTCCTGAAGTATTAAAAGCTTTGTAGCCTCCTTTACTCTTCGTGTGTATTGCATACAATGGAAAGTAAACCTCCAGGAGAAAAATAAATTCTAAAACAGCAAAGAAATTATAACGTGGAGTTGACGTAGTCAGTGTGCTTACAACTAAGTTGATTCCACATGAATATCTTTTACTTTTCTGGCCTTTCTTTTTTTAAATCCTATTATCACAAAGCTCTCGGTATCTTATAAATTAGAATCTTGAAAATCTACAGCTTTCCGTATCTTACTATTAAGATATTCAAGTGCAGACAGCTGACATGAGCTGTCTGCAGTTGAATTGGAAAGTTAATATTAGGATGACTTTTCAAGTTTAATAGCGGAAAGTCAATTGGGTGCTAACCACTAGCTTCTAAAGATATATGAAAGGTTTGAGGAAATAGCGATTATTATCAAGACATTTTTTTCTGTCTATCTAGTACTAAACCATCATTTAACTTGGTAAAAATTATTACTATGAGGCTCGTTATTTACTGAAGGATAATAATAATAAGATGACGACGAAAGCCTGCGAATCAAGGAAAACAATTCTTACCCCAAGTACATGAAGTAAGAGATAACGTCGATGCTGTTAATGCGCTCACATCGTTCAAAATTTAACTGATAAATTAATTGATAAATAAATTATTACGCATCTCACTGTAATGTTGTTTATTTTGAGATGAAGGTAACGTAATAATTAACGTAACACTTGGTTTTAGTTACATGGCAGTCAATGTATGTTGCATTGTAAAACATTGACGAGTAGTAAGATGCGCGCGATTATTATTTACTTTTACACGTTATGCATTCTTTTGAAGTATCGCAAATTAATAGTTTAGTTGGTTACCGAATTCATTATTTATGTTTCATGTCACAAAAAAATCAGATTGCTTAAAGATTAGCATGAAAAACCTTGGTTTATGTCAGTG
This sequence comes from Typopeltis vanoorti, assembly GCF_054136105.1. Classification (NCBI taxonomy): domain Eukaryota; kingdom Metazoa; phylum Arthropoda; class Arachnida; order Uropygi; family Thelyphonidae; genus Typopeltis; species Typopeltis vanoorti. The sequence continues at coordinate 48,863,582 of NC_143570.1, read as the reverse complement.
TTAAGTACCGATTCTGTATGCAATATCAACACAGAGAGAGAGATAACCCAAAGATAAATAAAATAACTTACTAAATAAAATATATTTATATACGTTTCCTAACTGTATTTTTTATTGTACATTCCCAGAATAACTTTCAAAATTTAAATAAACTCCACTCTTTTCTTATACCAAAGAAATAAGTCCAATCTCTCACTTCGTGTTTGTGTTAAGTGAATGAATGTCAAATCTTTCCGCGTGCCTTTTCCCAAATGATTGATCCAGTGGATTCAACGAACGAGCAGAACGGAAATACCTTCGACGAAACATTAGAGCAAAAATGGCGATGAAAATTCTTTAAGAAAGCGATCAGTTCATCTTGAGCAAGAGCCATTTGAAGCAAGGAGTAATGTAATTTATTAAAAATGAATCTGCAGCACTAAATCATTTGCAATGTGCAGAATAAAAATTGTCGCAGGTGGCTTAACCTATATGTATTATTATTGCCAGCAATCGCCTTTTGAGCTGGTTTTTCCACATTTCTGTTTACTTCCGCCATCCATTCCTCATCCATTTACAACGTTCACTTAACCCGATATGACAACGGTTCTTGCAATTTCCGTGTAGAGGAAGTAATAAAATCTTATGAGACATAATTCCGTATCATACAACTTAGAAGAGGAGAAAATTAGAGGAAATCAAAATACCTTGTGTGTGTGTGTGTGTGTGTGTGTGTGTGTGTGTGTATATATATATTTTCAAAATTCATTTTTACTCGGTTGGAATATTATAAAAAAAGGTTTAATGACTATTACCGAGAGAAAAGATGACAAGATATATTTAAAAAAGATACTACTAGTTTACTAGTTCCGTTACATGAACATCCTCAAGTATCACAATCAAAGAAGTATATAAAAAATTACAGAGACTTAAAATTGTACTAACAGAACAAGTATAAAAAACAGTAGCGTGTTTGAAAAAAATGCAAGTATGAGTTCCAAACAAACGAATACTACGCGCTGTCGCGAGTGCGCCAGTACTGAACAGAAGCAACGTGTGCCTCAGAGAGATTGTAACTCAGGCTGTTGTTGATATGAGAGGAATTTAGAGAAATTTCCCTAGATTCAACAATCTTTCTTTCGAGTTCATCGTAGCACACATGGATGTTAGCAGTTCGAGTCCAGTTTACAATGTGCTGGCGGTCTTCGTCTGAGTTAGCTGGAAAGAGAACTTGGCTAGAGAGAGCGCTAGTTCTAGTCCTGTTATAGGAGATATCTCTACGGTGTTCATCCAAACGTAAAAGGATGGATTTAGCAGTCTGTCCAAAGTATGGCTTTCCGCAATCACACAAAATCTTGTACACTCCTGGAAACTGAGTAGGAAGATGTTTCTGTTTATGTTTGCTAAGTAATGAACGAAGTTTTGGAAGCGTAGTGAAGCACGTTTTGAAGTTGAATTTCTTGAGAATCTTGGCCGGTTTTGGTGAAAGAGATCTGATGTAAGGCAAGGAGATGAAGGCTCTTGGGGAAGAGGGATCTTCAGAAGTAGTTGAGTGCCTGGGGGAAAGAAATTTGTCAATTTTCTTTGGAGAGAAACCATTGTTAATAAACGTTTTTTTAAGAAAACGGAGTTCATTTTCAATTTCTGTTTCTTCTGTAAGTAATGATTTGGCTCGGTGTGCTAAAGTGGAAATAATACCACATTTTTGTGGGGGATAGTGATGGGAGGAAGCATGAAGGTATCTGTCAGTACGAGTAGGCTTTCTAAAAATTGAGATTTTAATGCTCTCAGCACATCTGGTAAGTTTGAGGTCTAAAAACGGAAAGCAGTCATCTGATTCCAGTTCGAAGGTGAAAGAGATTTTTTCATGGCACTTGTTTAGGTGGTCTAAAAATAAATAGAGGTTATTGACACCGTTTTCCAGATGAGGAAAATATCATCAATATAGCGGTACCAGACTTTTGGTTTAAAGTGAAAGGAGTTAATAGCTTTTTCTTCAAAATCGTTGAGAAATATATCCGCAATATCGGAGAGAGTAGGCTGCCCATAGCCAGACCTGAGTTTTGTAAGTAGATCTTGTTATCATATTTGAAGTATCCTGACTTTATGCAATGGGAGAGAAGAGCAAAGAGTTTTTTTGATAATTTGTTCTTGAGAAGATCGAGGACTTCTTGAGCAGGTACATTTGTAAAGAGAGAAACAATATCAAAACTGGCCATTAAATCTGTTTTTTTAAGTTTGATGTCCTTGATTTTAGAAACAAAATTGATATTGTTTCTCTCTTTACAAATGTACCTGTTCAAGAAGTCCTCGATCTTCTCAAGAACAAATTATCAAAAAAACTCTTTGCTCTTCTCTCCCATTGCATAAAGTCAGGATACTTCAAATATGATAACAAGATCTACTTACAATACTCAGGTCTGGCTATGGGCAGCCCACTCTCTCCGATTCTTGCGGATATATTTCTCAACGATTTTGAAGAAAAAGCTATTAACTGCTTTCACTTTAAACCAAAAGTCTGGTACCGCTATATTGATGATATTTTCCTCATCTGGGAAGACGGTGTCAATAACCTCTATTTATTTTTAGACCACCTAAACAAGAAAAAATCTGTTTCACCTTCGATCTGGAATCAGATGACTGCTTTCCCTTTTTAGACCTCAAACTTACGAGATGTGCTGAGAGCATTAAAATCTCAATTTTTAGAAAGCCTACTCATACTGACAGATACCTTCATGCTTCCTCCCATCACTATCCCGCACAAAAATGTGGTATTATTTCCACTTTATCCCACCGAGCGAAATCATTACTTACAGAAGAAACAGAAATTGAAAATGAACTCCGTTTTCTTCAAAAAACGTTTATTAACAATGGTTTCTCTCCAAAGAAAATTGACAAATTTCTTTCCCCCAGGCACTCAACTACTTCTGAAGATCCCTCTTCCCCAAGAGCCTTCATCTCCTTGCCTTACGTCAGCTCTCTTTCACCAAAACTGGCCAAGATTCTCAAGAAATTCAACTTCAAAACGTGCTTCACTACGCTTCCAAAACTTCGTTCATTACTTAGTAAACAGAAACATCTTCCTACTCAATTTCCAGGAGTGTACAAGATTTTGTGTGATTGCGGAAAGCCGTACTATAGACAGTCTGGTAAATCCATCCGTCTACGTTTGGATGAACACCGTACAGATATCTCCTATAACAGGACTAGAGCTAGCGCTCTCTCTAGCCACGTTCTCTTTTCAGCTAACTCAGACGAAGGCCGCCAGCACATTGTAAACTGGACTCAAACTGCTAACATCCATGTGTGCTACGATGAACTCGAAAGAAAGATTGTTGAATCTAGGGAAATTTCTCTAAATTCCTCTCATATCAGCAACAGCCTAAGTTACAATCTCTCTGACGCACACGTTGCTTCTGTTCAGTACTGGCGCACTCGCGACAGCGCGTAGTATTCGTTTGTTTGGAACTCATACCTGCATTTTTTTCAAACACGCTACTGTTTTTTATACTTGTTCTGTTAGTACAGTTTTAAGTATCTTTAATTTTTTATATACTTCTTTGATTATAATACCTGAGGATGTTCATGTAACGGAACTAGTAAACGAGTAGTATCTTTTTTAAATATATCTTGTCATCTTTTCTCTCGCTAGTAGTCATTAAACCTTTTTTTATTATATATATATATATATATTGCGCCTCCGTAGCGCAATTGGAAGAACGACGGTACATTGCGCCCTTCGATTGGAATAGGCCTAAGTTCGATTCTCGTCGCGACGGGAGGAATCTTTATCTGGTCGATTTCAATCGATGGTGAGTTAGCCGATCTCATACGGAGGTAGCAGGGTTTTTTCTCCCGGAAACTCGGGTTTTTCATCCCGCATACATACAAATCGGCCCTTCAGAACACACGCAATTTACAGACAATAATTACTAGTTGTGGTGGTGTTGGAGGTGGGCGGTAGATGGCGTTGATTCGTAGTAGAGGTAAGGTGTAGAGACAGTTGAAGATGTCCTCCCGCGATGAGTCTTCGACTCCTTGGAGGTATCAGGAATAATAATAATAATAATAATAATAATAATATATATATATATATATATGAATAAGGGAAGTTCAAAATTCCACTTACAAACTTGGAGAGGAGGTGCAGAACATCAAAATCAACCATATTCACATAAGAAAGCATGACCGGAAACCCCACCGGAAGGTACTAACAAGTACACAAAGATACAGAAATAACACAAGGCAGTAAGTAGTGTAAAAAACTTTATTAGGCGTAACTGAACAGTTCAATAATAGTTGGATACATAGTATGGTAAACGAGGTGCATGTCTGCCATTTCTGAGTTCATAAAACGACGCATGTTCTTCGAAAGCTTGAATGAGGAAGCCCCAGTTGCTCACCTGGAGCGCTGGCGAACAGCGCCACCTATCACTTTCGCGTGGCGTTTCTGGTCATGCTTTTCTATGTGAATATGGTTGATTTTGATGTTCTCTACCTCCTCTCAAAGTTTGTACGTGGATTTTTGAACCACCCTGTATATATTTCATTCTGACGTAATAGTCTTGATGTATTTCAACCGTATGTTTTAAATCTCTACGATGTCTTTATCCGGACGCTCACTATACTGAACTTGCATTAGTTCTTTACATACGGGTGTACTTGTGCTAATGTGGTACAACAAGAACTGTCTACTGAAAGATTCTAAACCACTTAATCCGTTTCGCACTGATAACTTCAACTTTTATTTTTTTGCTGATAATAAGGACTTGGTACTTTTTCTTCTAAGGACATTAATTCCTAGATGATCATTTAGCTGACCGAATAGCTGACATAATCATTACAACTAGGCAGGTGTTATTTAATCAGCGTGTTTGGGTGATTAAAGCTTTCATTGAGATTTTTCATTACATTGAGAAATGCTGGTAAGTCGGAGGTACTCACCAGCATTTCTCAATGTAATGACTATGGCGTTTATGCTATAATCTATAGTCTTAAAATCTTGAAATGTCGTTCCTTTGGAAAGGATAAATCAGTCTTGGAGAAAAGCCGCTATAAACTAAATCTGTAAACTATAGTCGCGTACCATATGTAGCTATAGTTAAAATTTCTGGACTGCAAAATATGGATTTTGCAGTCCAGAAATAGCACAATGTAATGCTATTTCGAAGGGAAAAAATAGACCTGTGGTCGTGTTTTATTATCAGATCCTCCTGATTCAATAAATGATTGTTTTGTGCGATAGCTACGCTCTTTTCCTATCTGCGACAATCTCTGATACTTAAAATTTGACACTTAAAATTAGTTCTTTAACAACTTTTGTGGGGAGGCTCTCCAGTTTTCATGGGCTTTCTATGTTGTTCTGTCCTCTCCACATTTCTGGATTCCAAGGCATAATATATATTGTCAGAGAACTTTTGGGCTCACACTTTTTTGTTATAAAAAATTCGTGAAGTAAGAGCACATAATCACAAACTAAACCTAAGATAATTCTCAATAATCCTAGGTCAAATGGTCGTCACTCCTTCTCTTATACCATCAAGAAGAGGTCTTTAAATTAGTTGTGTTTTTAAATTTATGACTTCAAACTTATCATTACTACTCGGTTTAACCCATATTTCAAAGTCAAGACATCAACTTTCTATACAAGCTAAGCAGCAAGAACTGCATTTCCAACGTTCCTCTCTATAAACGGGTCAACTATTATTTACATACGTTGCCATAAGTTCTGTTATGAAGTATAGCATATCGGCGATATACTATACTTCATTCGTAATTCAGATAAACCCCTGTTGGATGAAGTTAGTTAAACTATCATACATAATTATCCCCTAAAATTATTTCATCTCCTCAGTATAGTACCAAATTACTGATTATTCGCATTGTGGGAGTGCCTGGATTAATTGGAGATGAGTTTAATAACCTTTTCGAGGTGTCACCTTTGAATTATTTTAATCTATCCTAGGAAAAGTGATTAAAAAGTTTCACAACCCTACACCTTAATAACAGAGTCGCTTTTGTTAATTCCTGTACGAAGCAGGGAGTGGAGAATCTGGGGAAGGAAACATATCTTATACTTTGGTTACTACGATATGAGAGCAGACAGAAAAATTTGCTTCATTCTGACAGTAATCCTAAGGAAACTGGAAAGCTGTAAGTGGGATCATGGAAACATGAATGTGCTAACTATTTACAGGAATGGGACCTAGACCCCATCGGCGACTTCTTCATCATGAAATCGATAATACTCAGTGAGAGATTACCATATTTTCTCGGTGTGCCATAGTTGTCAAGTGAAAGCACCATCGCTGGTCAAACGCAAAAGGTCGTCAATGCGATCGTAATATCTATACGGCAGTGAGGTATTGCTCGGACTTCCAGCTGTTTTACACAAACTACACGTTGCACATATTTAACAGAATTTTTATTACTTATGGTCCAGCTTTTCATTGGTTCCTGATAATAAAATTCACATTAGATATAATTCCAAACGATTATGCATATTTTCAAGTAAAGCTATTAATTTCGAGTGAATTATTCACATGAAACACTATCATTTGGCAATGTTTCTAGATCCTAATTATTTAAATTTTTGGTAATCAAATAAGACTGTCAGACAAGTGTACTATGTTTATCAATTATGTGTGTTCTTCTATTTTGGGGGATGTAAAACCGTGTCACTTCCATTTGAGACTAGCTATATTTCCATCAGTTATATTTCCTGAGCTACGAAGGCAATTTTGCAATACTATTCCTCCTAATCAATGCTTCTGATATTACAGGCAAAATTGTAATAAGGATCATTATTTTTAATGAAATTAATTATCTTAAGATGATCTTTCAGTATAAAATATCAACGACAGTCGAGGAGGATCAGACAAACAGGAAAGCATCGATATTGCGCCATTTCTTCAAAATTCCCAACTGTAATCAGTCAACCTCTGCTTTGAAGAACGTATGAGTATATTTATGCACACATACATTGCGAAACACTGAATAATTTATATCCCGTCCGCAATCACAGTGATGCACCTTCCCTCTCTCCCGACACCATTTCCTCCTTTTGACATTTGACCTGCTAAAAATGTCCCACTCCAGTATCTGTCTTGCTTTGAATTCATGAGCGAAGTTAGAGGGAAAAATAGCAAAAGAAAGAAACAGTTCATTGAAGAGGAACTTGAATCCTCACATTGACCTCCTTTATTATCTGCACAGCATCCTTGACTGATTAAGACACAGAGAGGAACAGTTCAGTGGGTTTTTGTCGTGTTTTTTTTGGAAAACAACGCCTTCAAAAACTATTAGATCCTGAGTTTATCTGAAAGACAATAATGGAGTGTTGCTGTAATTATTATTTTTTATTTTTTTGTTGAACTCGTCGATTGTTTTGGTTTAATGTCGATTGATGTCAATAGAGTTTGCTGGCCATGTTACACAATTACTCATAAGTGGGTCATATCTATTAAGAAATCTACCAGATATCTTAATAGATGGAAAATCCAGCTAACAATTTATACACGGAATATATTTCTTTCGGTAGTAAAAATAAGACAGCAATTATTGTAAAACAAACTTAACCACAGTGTTTGTGTAAATGTAACACCATTTCCATATCACTGTTTGCTTTTGTATTTCAAAGACATTTCATTGATCGTGGTAGCATAGACTAATGAAATTTTGACTAATGAGAAAGTGCAGAGATAATAGGCATTTAGAAAACGTTATTTTCATCATAAAACATACGCACCTTTCTTTACTCCTTAGAGAACTTAATTATTTTCGAAATGTTACCGCTTCAGTTTTTCTTTACATTTCATCCGTGATAATATAAAATTTATATTATTATTATTTGCTTATTATAAGTATCTTTTACCGGAGGAATAAAAAAAAGCTGTTCATAAAGTCACCATGCAAAAATTACGCCTCAATCTAATTTTGTGAAGGCTAACACATATATATATATATATGTGCTATATATATTAATACGTTACTTTATTTTTATTTCAAATTCCTAATTAAAAAGTAAATTTTCAGATATTTCTGGTTAAAAACACCTTTTCTTTATTTAAATAAGCGCACATTATTAAGAAGATATTTTTCTCATGTGTAAAATGGGAGCTTTTGCACGGTTTCCACTTCTACATGCTAATTGTTGAATTGCAACTGATAAAAATGCGTGTTAGCACGCACATCTTTTCATACTTCAATTACTGAAAATCGCTGTAATTTGATTAAATATTCAACGAAAAACAAAAACGTTTACTGAAAATATTACACCTCATTACCTAAAATATGCAATGCAGATTATATGTAATGATTGTTTGATAAACATGCGTGAAAGAAAAGCAATAAAAATGAGATACATCCAAATCGTAAGTAGGTATTAATATTCAACACGCACCTTATTTTAAAAAATTAGCTGAGATGGAAAATTATTTATTCTCCAAAACTTTCTCTCCTAGATAATGTAACAGAATTAAGAAATGGGTTTAATAATTTCACAAGCAGCATTGAGTACTGTTTAATTTTACTGTGGATGTATCTCAATAATTACATATTTCCGAATGGGTTACATCAGCATAAAACTCATTAACTCTGCAAGACAAGTTTGAATACGAATGAACGCACGATGTAGGAGGAACACGAAAAGAAGGCTCGCTCTTAAAGGTGGCGATTAAATATTTACAACCAAAATGCTGATTATATAGAATGAATAGTAACTACGTATAATTCTCCGACAAACTTAAGAACGACAAAGCTCCGCAATAGACGATTTAACGACATTTTCAAATATTTATTTTAAGTACCTGGTAAATTGGTATTAGCTCAAATGTTATTAGCACAACCGCTGCAAGAAATGTAACTATGCTGTTGAGACTTATTCTAGAGGTAATGCCTGCAAGGTATGTAGCTGCATCGAGGCATTTTATTGTAAATTTCTTCAAGATATACACATGTTGAAGTTTATTTTATAAAAGGCTTATCGACATATGCAACGGTTTAAGCTTATTGTACTTTTATGATTGTGTAGAAGAGTAAAAGGGAAAATTTTATAATTGCGTGCAATATAGTTATGACGCTGAGAACAATTCCATGCCTCTCTTGGTAAAAAAAAGCCTTAAATTGGTCTCGAGTTGGTGGATGATTTCCTAACTTCGCGGGGATGGGGATTTAAAGTATAATAATCTTGAGGTAAAAAAATATTCCTCTTAAAGAAATTTCATGAACATTGTTTTAAACAGTGAAAATGTTTCTCCCAGTTGTCAAATAACGTGAGTTAATTCGGTTTTCCTTGATTTTAGTTGTCACAAAATTATTTACTGCATTGGGAATTCATTTCGTACAAAATGCAAAATGAAGACTGATAAGTTTTATGACAATATAGCTACAGTTAATTGATCCAACTAAGTAAACTGACGAAGAGTAAGGCAACAGGGTGAGGTTGTAATTAGGTTATCTAAGGGACCCAATCCCCAAATTCGTTCCTGTAAGTTAGCGCCACATTATGGGAATTATGTTATGGGAATTCACGCTTCGCCTGTGAATTCCCATAACACGCAGGATTTTGAACTTATCCAACAAACGAGCCTTTCTTGCCTGTAATACAGGTGTCATTTGTCACAACACATGTTTCTTCTTGGAAGAAAAGGTTTTCCAGTCAGTCACCCTAAAGAAAAGATATCGCGCTACATTGAATCGATTAGCAATCGTAGCTCACAATAACAGTCCAGTGGAACATTAAACATGGCTACTGCCAATCAAGACATTAAACGGACAAGTGACAGTTCTCAGAATGGGAGCTCTGTGTTGAAATTGACATTGAAATATTAATCCCGATTAGCTATTAACACGTCTGGTTATGGCTAGGGCCTTGATAATTAAGTCAATGAAAAGTATAATTAAGATGAAGAGACAAAGATGTAGAGAATCTTAAAAATCCTTGAAATGGAAAGCAATTAATTTGCGAATGTTATATTCAAAATGAATATTGTCTTACCTGCATAATATTTTGACGTAAATATCAAATCTCGATCAAGATCTGTCTGTTGTGTCTTGTAGTTTGGATTATCATTATAAATTGTAAGGTTATTTGGAATAACTACTATCTCTTCATGATGCATCGTTCCATTATTCACATGTATATATTTTTTGATGTGGAAAATTTTCTCAAGAAAAAATTTTCACATTATTAATCTCGATCAAGCACAACAAGCATATACTTGTTGTTCATGCTTGATCGAGATTTAAGTTAAAAACTAAATACAATTGTAATAACCACTTGATATTCAGTTTTTATAATATATTTTGAGAAAATTGATAAAACAAAATTCCCGCAAAAATTTAGTAGAACCTATGAACTAGATTTTTCACTATAGATGTATTTGGACTTGATCTTAAAGAATTAGGTCTAGTGATGAACTTGGAATAAGAATTACCAGAAAGTGCTAGATGAGACTGAACTGTCATTTAAGTTAAAACAGTTTCAACATTAAGAGTGCCAAATAGGCTGATTTTCGAGTACCCTCCTGGAGCTTTTACTGCAAGTCCAGTTTTTGGCTGGCATTCTAGCCAAATCTAACAAAACTGCTATCCAGATATAAAAAGATATCTGGATAGCAGTTTTTTAATATGAAAATCCAACTAGAAATGTTGCTCCAGAGATGAATCTTATTTCCACTTCAAGCATTTAATAATTATCAAGGCTCATTTTCGAAACATACAACTGCTGTTGAACACACAATTGCCATTTGCGCACGTGCAATACACCTAATGGAAACTGGATAAACGTGGTGCTTAGAAATTGCCATTTTTTTTATTCCGCATAAATATTCTATAAATTTCTGTTAATGTTTTTCCACAAAAGATTTTCTTGTCATAGACGAGATTCCAATTCATGCTTCTTTCTCTAACACGTGGTGCATAATTATTCTGCCAAAGTCATATCAATTGTGTTATAATTACAAACTTGTAAATTAGAAAACATTAATCTGATGTGATTTTTAGGACTTGTGTTTTACGGTACACTAACAGACTGTCTGCCAGCCACAGCCACATTCGATTTCATAGATACTGAAATAGGAGTTTTTCATCATAACGAGAACAGTGGCTAAAATACGTACAAGTACTAAAAGTTATAAATAAAACACTTGTTAATTTATAGCGTTATAAATAATATTCAACAATGAACGGCCAAAGGTTTAAGATAAAATCAATATTAAACTAGAGATAATCACTGCATGGCATTACCTGATAAAGAAATCTTATTGGCTTAAATGGTGAATACTGGAAGCTGAGAAACAGAGCTTCTGATCGTGGGGTGGCGCTGGAAGTAAACAATACACAAAGTCCAGTCTCAATATTAACGGACTGTCAGAAATCATTGTTCCGGCAATGTACAAGGCAGTCGGAACAATTAAGCTGAAAAATACACAATATAATTCATTTGTAAAACTTTAAGTGGTAAATTCATATTTTAAGGAATGTATGCCTTGAAATGTCATTAATAATATTGACACTTTTTGTCATTCTTTAATATCAAAATAAGCTTTGAACTGGAAATTCTCGCTTATAACAAGCATATACGCAATTGTTTTATGAAAATAAATAAATGAAAACTGTAACGAATTATGACAAGGTGTAGAAGACCGGATATGTATCAGTAGTTTAAGTGATGCATTGCATGACTGAGACGTTTATAAAAACAAACCACTGGAATTTGCGGTTGACATGACACTGAAATTGACCATTGTTTTCTGCTCTAGAAAACAAGCAAAATTGTAAAAGAATTGTTAGCCAGATTGGCCACAGAGAAGGAAGGAAAGAAATGGGAACTGGTCTTGGTTGTATGATTGCCTTTTTTAATCGATATAGGTCGCTGCTTACAGACTTTAAAAAAAAAAAAAGAAAGAAAAAAAAAAGAAAGAGCATTAAAACCAAATACACTACTCCAGGTCAGAGAGGGAGATTATACGATTGAATCGGACTTAAGTGAAGTTGAGGAGCTTCTAAGTGAAAATTTCCTTCAGTTTACAAAAATACTCCTTATAAGAAAAACCAATACTTTCTTCGATCTGTAATGATTTATCGTACAGTAGCATGGAGGATTATTAATTGCTGGTGTTTGAAGGTTGAATAATTAATGAATATCAACGTTGACAATGCAGTACTTTGTCACTTCGTTATAGAAGATCAATACCAGGTTAAAATTGACAGCTTACTAAATTAGAAATCAACATCGGTTGTAAATTAGAAAAATAATTTGCGAAATATTTAGTGAAATTGCTAATTAAAGTATCGACATTTTTGTCTTGGTTTGATCGTTTATCCATAGTTGTAAATTTCTTCTAAGTAACCTTTTTAATAATTTTATGGAAAAGTTTTTCTTACTAATCGTAATATTTTTATCATTTATTTTATTCGTTTATGTGAACGAATTCCTTCTGTGAAAACACGGATTAATAGACTGAAAGACATAAATTTCTGCTGTACTTTTTTTCAGATATTAAATCACAGGAAGCGTACTTTCCAATATCCCTAACCTCGTTTGGAAGAATTTTGGTTTGTAGTCTTTAGTAAATATGCATGACGAATTCATTATTATTTTGATTTTCATTTTATTTTTAGAGTAAGGCTCATTTTTTTCTAGTTCATTATTAGCTGCTATTAATGTCATTTTAAGTCAACTTTCCTATACCAGCTATGTGACTACCAGTTACAAAGATGTAGGATAGGCTCAATTCTGGAGTATGTGAGCTAAAATGCACATACCATCAAAAGGTCATAGATAGACTTTGCTCTTGCTGGCAAAGTTATTTGATCCTGTAGATTCATTTCAAGGCTCAAGTCATAATATCTGCATTTTTGCTTACATTACATAAACATGAAAATGAACAAATACGATTTTAAAACTTTTTTTTTGTCGTGGTTCTTTGTTGGTTTAAACCATGTAATTACATGATAACGGCGATCAAGTTTAGACCGTGAATTACAAAAAGGTGTTGTTAATTATATTGGCAACCACCAACTTCATAAGCCCTTACATTAATAAACTAAATTAAATATGTAGTAAGTTTTCGATGTATTTTGGGGAACAAAGTTAAAAGTCATTCATGTCGCAGGTTAGTATATATTAAGGATGTTATTTCAGGATAAAATTCAATACATGATTTTATTTTCTCAAAAGAAATTAACTTCTGGATTCTTTTGTATATATTGGCCATATGAGATTCGTTTGCGCTTATCATAGACTTCACACACGTCTATCCGCGCAATTTATTATTTCTTCTATTTCTTTCCTGCGATTTTCACTATAAATTTGTCTTGAGTTTATTTGTGACGAACAAGAAATTGCCGTCGGCTTTTTACTGTGAATAGTTCTTAAACTCCTAAAACTTTGAATTCCTATTTATTTTTTCTTTAAGAATAAAGAATGCATTCTTACGCAAATCAATGGTTACACTTTTCTCCTTTCTTTCCACCCACTTCAGGAATTGATGGCAACTCATTTAGAGAAACTACTCATATTAAAAATAAAATAAAAGTTAAGCAGTTGCGGCACAAACTCATTTTCATCAAACGTTATTGGATTATGGCCTTCTAACTACATTATGTTCGTGTGCAAATCTTCAGTAGAATTTTTTGAATACGAGAATAATGCCATCTATTAGTCAAGTTTCTAAACTGCATATGGTAGAAAACAATGCTTTTTGTTCGTAAAATAATTATTCTCATTCTTAACATTTTCCACATTGTACTCACAAACAGTGACTTAGAAGTTAGGTTTTACTGTATTGTTATATAATACCTTTTTTCCCTGTTCGCACTTCAAGAGGGAATGCATTTTTCGAAGGAAACAATGCAATAGTAACTGGAGTTATCTTTCTGAAAAGTGAGACCTTTTCCTTCAGTCCAAGAAGAATTATACTCCGGCAGATGACTTTAACTGAAAGGCAAACACTAATTCTGCGTGGACAAGTTGTGATAAGTGGTTCTAGAGAAAGAATGTCTGAATCATGATAGCCGATGAGCTGCATGTCAGAGGTTCTAGTTTCAAATAAGTCAGTCACCTGTAGGGAGAAGTAACTGCAAGTCATATTAAGCGATTAATGTCATGGAACTCCATTACACCAAAGGATAATCTCTAGTGGAGTATTTATGCTGAGGAAGCATAAAACCAACAATAAAATTATTAATTTTTTAAGTTATAATAAAGTGCCTCTCCGCAGAAATCGTGCGCACAGTAATATGATAGTGAATATCGCTGAATGGCTCGTATTTAATATGACAGCCTGAGACCACCTTGCAACAAGGTGGTCTCAGGCTGTTAAGAAGACAACTCATGTAACCATTTGTTGCCATTACTCCGAATTCATCTGATAAACAAAGGTCTTGTGGGGTTTGCTGGCTGGCTAGCGCAATTGGTTCTGTTCCTGTGTGGAAACACAAGAAATTCAGCTACCATCGTACTTATTATTACATTATACTTTCATGATCTGTGTGCAGTCGGAGAAAACAAATCCGCAAAGTTCACTAAAGTCTTCATGATTATAGTCCTCATCGCGTCTGTTGTAAACAAATCAAGCTTGCCTATACCGAAGGCTGCTCATGTGTGTATTCTTAATCATGTGTCTGAAACAATTTCCATTTGTCTTTATTGCTCAAGTCGTATTCATGACGCCTACTGCCGTTATAAATCAATGGCCTTTAACACTAGCACCTCCAAATTCACTTTAAAACTTAAAAATGTGTAATACAATTGGGGTGATCCGGATGATGGCTGTTATCTTTTCACTAGATAGTGAAGGAATAGCCAGCATGGAACAGACTTTATTTGCCAAGAGAGAGAGAGGATTCAAAATTGTGATTTGTGTTCTGTTTATTGGATGGTCTTCAGCTGATTGGCAAGCTTCAACTGCATATATTAAAGATATGCGTGGTTGGGGTTTCCTGTTGACTCTAAATACACAAGTGAATGCCAGCTGAGACGCTATTGTCATGATAAAGCAATATACGAGGAAGTCGTTAAAGGATTTCAGATTCTTATAGGATTTAATGAAGCTTTTAGATGTCCAGTAGAGTAGCAGTATGAAAAGAAGTTAGCACACAGGAATAACTATACAAATGACAAAGGAAAAATGTTAATCTCTGCGAAAGCTATTCTGCCTCAATCGCTTAGATATAAGAGAATGAGAATAGAAATTTTGAGAATAGAAACGAGAAAAAAAAACGTTTAATTTGATTTGGAGCATTTTAGGAGTAACCCAAAGGTAAAGTGTTGTTAGCAGATGTGGGGATCACCAAAAATGTTGCTATTAACCATTTTATGAATGAGAACATCATCTATATGAAATTAAGCTTTCAATATATAACAAAAAATGAAATAAAATTTCAGAATTTTGGAATATTGATTGATGTTTAGTATTCAGAAATTTAATACAGAGAATTTGTTTTCATTGTTTCCATGGTGACTCACTTTTTAAACCTCCATTATTATTGATTGAAGTTTTAAATGCTTTTCCATATCTAGCTTTCTCCGCCTTCTTTTTCTTTGCGTTTTATTATTTTCCTGACAATTGGATTTCATTCTTTTGGAAAATAGTTTTTTTTAACTTAGTTTTAAATTTCAGATGTCTTTCCTCCCCGCCCTCCACTAGCTATTGTCGAGAAAGTGGAGTTGGTAGTATTTCCTGAATACCTTTGTGAAAACATACCAACTCATATTTATATAGTTCATACCAAAAATAATAAGAATCTTATTTCTACTTTTACTTTATATTTAAATCACGTTTTTGCAAACATATAACATATAACTCGGGATAGAAATAGAACGACAGAAGGGGTATATGCTTTTTTACTAATATTATTGGAAATTTAATGTATGAAACAAGTTAATTTGTATTTAATTCATTTTATTAATTAATATTCAATAATTAGAACTTCATTACAAATTTTGAACATTATAAGGTTTCCTGTAACTTAATTTGTTTTTAAGAATGAAAGTAAAATGAGAAATTTCAGGACGTTTCAGACCGAATCCCAGGGGCAGCGCTATCTTGAAGAGAAAATCGTGGAGAGATCAGCAGTGTTTATATTTGTAGAATAAATGCTAGAATCCTTTCATAAATTTGCAAGAAGGTTACTTTGAAAGAAAGAAAAACGATTTGCGACTATGTTACGACCACACTCTGATCCCAAGCCAGTCTAAAACTAAAAGCCTTTAACGTCCCTCTGTCCCTCTACCTATTCTTTTTAATTGTGTGTGTAATATTTTGATATTTAACTTTTAATATTAAAGCCAGTTAATTGTGCAGTCCAATAGAGTATACCACATCATTCGCTGCGTACAGTACTTTACAATACAGTCGCACCTCGACTTACGAACTTTTAAGATATGAACCATTTTGTACTCACGAACACAGCTTGTACTAATAAATTGAGACCTCGATTCATTTAACAAATACATACCCCCACCCGTTTACGAACACTTAACGAAGTTCCTAAGTTCACCGATAACCGTAACAATAAGCATATATCTTATGAAAAATAAATGCAGCTTACGAACATATTTCAAGGAACGATTTAAGTTCGTATGTTAGGATTCGCCAGTATTATTATGCACATGTATTCAGCAAAGTAATAACAAGTAGGGGAAGGGATGCAAAGAGGATTCGCTCCTAGAATCGAAACAAAGGAACAATTTTAGCAGTGTCTTTTTAAGAGTGCTTTTTTTTTTTTTTTTTTTTGCTTCAGGTCTCCACCTTTATGCCTCCACCCCATATATTATTACTATTATACAGTCGACCCAAATATGTGTCAATACCACAAAAATTAGAATTTTCTGCGTATACCACTGACTAGTACTTTCACATACCATTACTTTAAAAGTGATATGGCAATAAGCGATTAAACAATAGGTTTTAACTATACTTTTTATAAGCATCGGGGAATTTGTTTTGACAACAAAAAATTGTTTTGTTTTGTATACTTGAGGGACCAGACAAATTTCATTTGTTATGATTTTGTCTTTATTGTGTTGGCGTCTGGGAAACGGAGCTGCTTGGCATTTAATGGTCCTGTTACTCTATATATTATGCCAGGCATTAGAAAAATTGGCATCTTCTGTTAACTTCCTGTAGAGAGCATCCAAAGCAAACAATAAATCAACTTGTACCTCTGCGCATGAGCACTGGCTTTTTAATAAGTGCGCTCCTTGTCTACACGAAGACTTACGGTAGTGAATACTGCAGGTTAGATTTAAAAATTCAATGATGTTTGATAAAAGGAAATCTGTGGCTACTTTATATTATAAAGTAGCCACAGACATGGGATTCAGTGTTTCGTAGCGTGATTATAATGCATGTTACATAACCTACTTCAGTTCTGATTATACAGATGGAGAATAAGTTCTGAACCTGTCAAGTCGATTGATAACTCAGCTCTTCCGCTAATGAACACTGGACTCAGACGACCTGCTGTCAGCACTTAAGGTCTAACATTCCGAGTAAATAGACCATCAAGATAATTTTCTACCTTTAAAGTTCGACAAATCCATTAGATTGCTATCGACTAAATAAAACGTACATTTGTTGTCTCAAGTTGATAATTCTCTTTTGAGATATAATCCATTTACATCATTCATGAATGTAATGCTACAAGTAATCTTTTTTTATTATGCTATGCTTTTAATCTTTTAACATTCCAATTATCATTGTGACTAGCCTTCAAGGCACAGATCTCTCGATTGGAAACATTGAGAGTTGTTTTTATTAATGGAAACCATTAATGTAAGTTCAGTCGGTTATCTGTTTAGAACTTGCTTGGTTCTCACCACCAGGGAAATATCTCGACTGCAGGGACCATATCACTGATTTCTCTCTAGCAAAGAAGTAAATCAATTTGTAGTTAGTTGTGTGCTACTAGATGAACTAAGAAAATAACGATGACAGATATAACTTAATGAATACAGTTCCTTAAAATGATATTCAAATACATTCAAGAAAGAAAAATCCCAGTTGTTGAATCTATAATCATAGATGTACGCTAATTACAGCAACTTCCACAAACTATAGAAGAGAAGAAAAATGCACTCGCAGATTACGGATGCTAATAAAGATACATTTAATTTGATTTAATGTTAATTGACATGAATATTAGTTTTGTTTTTTACTTCTATTATATAAGTTAGAGGTTCCTAAACTGTGGGTCACAGCAAACTGATAAATTAAACATTTAATTTAGAACTATTGAAATTATTAGACACTACACCTTGTCATTCTGTATTTCTTTAGTTTATTAATAAATAACAATTTTTGCTGAATTTTATATGAGACTTGTTTTTTACTAATTCGGGTGCACTGATTTCAAATCTCAAACCCATTTTTCTCTCTCATGTCAGGTTTTTCCTCTATGGCATTTTCTTTTTGCTAATTTGTAAGTTTTTGATATTTTTAAGGACGCAGTACTATTTAGAGGATCAAAAAAAATCGATTTTTTAATATTATTTTCTGAAAGTATGTACTTTTTAAAAATCTGTTCCTAACTTTTTGTCAAGAAATTCGAAAAATTCCCGAAGATATAGCCTATTATTCAAAGCGGTGCGCAGATCAGAATCGGAGCGCTCACTCGCTCTTGCTTGTTAGTAAACGAATAAAAGCGTAAGAACCAGCAACGGCACGTAACGGCGCTTTGAATGCGAGAGAGAGGCCGATAACCGACCTAATACATTTAGGTGATGAAAAGTAGGCGATGACAACTGCCTAAAACAAATGATATATGCGTCATAGCGGACAAAGAACGATCGAAATCAGTCGATGGTTAATCGATCGTGATTAACGTGAAGTGAAAGTATGATGAGCGCTTATAACGTTTCAATAAAGTCTGGTTTTTTTTTTGTCTTGTTAATTGCATGATAGTCGGCAGTGAAGAAAATACATCATGTCTACTACTCGAAATTGTGTCAATAGTGTAGATTCCTTCTACATTTGTGGCAGCTTTACTGTTCCCAGTCAAAGGACAAATATCACTAATTTCGTTAAACAAAAAGTGTACTTTGCATAGTTTGACGTAAAAATTGCAGATCAGGACAAGTCATGGGCTCCAAATAAAGTGTGTAAGTCGTGTAGAAAATTTACGACAGTGGAGCAAGGGAAAACACCAAAAATTAGCTTTTGGCATTCCAATGATTTGGCGTGAACCAAAAAATCACGTAAATGATTGCTATTTTTATTAGTTCAGACTTCTGGTTATAATGAGAAGAATAAGAAAAAAAATTGTGTATCCAAATCTCGTTTACCTCCAAGGACTAAATTAAGAATTATACATCAAGTCGCGGGCAGCAGCAACAACAACAACAAAAAAATTCTCGAATAAAGAGTTAAACCGATTTTTTAATATTAACAATTACAGTATATAAGTACAAAATACAACCATGTTACAAAAATACATATAAAATATAAAGTTTACATATTTAAATAAAATTATACATATCATTTTTTGACGAAACTTCGAAATTTGGTTGAATTTCTTGAGCTGTAGGTATTTTCAATATTGCTTGCATATGTTGGTCTGTTAATCTTGATCTTTCCGCAGTTTTATTATTTATAAGGTTGAAAATAGTTGTACGCATATGTGCTACTGAACGTAGATAAAATTCGCCTAATTGCACATAACACAATTGCTGTTTGCAAATGTTAATATTGTCAAATAACATGGTAACTACTCGATGTTTGCCTTGTAGCTTAAGATTAAGTTGACTAAGGTGACTTCTAATGTCAACTGAAAAAGCCAGGTCCTTTATCCATTGATCATTTTTTAATATTTCCCATTCATCATTTTTAGATTCTAAAAAAAAAATGCTAATTTCGTCCAGCAATTCGAAGAATCGCTTTAAAATTTTATACCTGGAAAGCCATGCAATTTCTGTATAATAAGTTAGATCGCTATATTATTTTTCTATATCTTCTAGAAAATTACTAAATTGGCGATGATTAAGCCCACGTGCACGAATATAATTTACAATTTTACTGACATTTTGAGGACATGTCCAATATTTAAAACTTTGGAGCATACTGTTTGCTGATGAATAACGCAATGGAAATGTTGAAAATTATTACCTTGTTCTGTGCATTTTTTTTTAATTTGTAACAAATCCTTTAACAACACCAGTCATGGCAGGAGCACCATCAGTTGCAAGACAAACGAGCTTTTTAACGGTTAATTGCATTCATTCACAACTTCTTTAAGGACGTCAAAAATATTAACTCCAGTAGTTGTATCGTGCATATTAATAATTTCTAGAAGTTTTTCACTTACTTTAAAGTACATATCACATCCACGAATAAAAACTACCAGCTGAGCGATATCCGGTACATCTGTACTTTCGTTAATTGCAAGAGAATACAGTAGGTCTGAAATGTTGGAATTATTGATTTTAGTTGATTCCTTGAGTTCCCGGCTATATCATAAATTCTGCTAGCAATGGTATTTCGAGATAAGCTTATATTTTTAAATTTCTTTGACTGATCAGGACACAACACTTCAACTGCTTTAATAATACATTCGCGAATAAATTTCCTTTCAGTGAATGGTTTCGTATTTCTTGCAATTCAACGTGATAAAAAATAACTGATTTTTACCGTAGCTCTTATCTTCAATTGGTTTGGTAAATACACTTCATTGATGTTGAAGTGTCAAATTTAATTCTGACAATTTATCTTCATGAAGTTTCGCAACATATTTGTCAGTTTTCTTTATGATTTGTAACGTAATGCCTTTTCATATTGTATTCTTTGCAAACCGCAATAGAGTTTCTACATATCGTGCATAATTTTTTTTCCTTGAATACAAAAATATTGTAACTCCCATTTTTCTTGAAAACTACGATGTTTTTCAATTAATCGTTTTTTACTCATACTGGTTGAAGGTTTAGACATTATTTTTATAAATTCTTTATTAATTATAAAGAAAACACTACACTTTCTTACGACTTGAAAATTGCTAACGGCTAGCCTACGATTGCTGTGATCAGCCGAAACAAGATGTTTTGAAATGACAAATAGAACATTATTTTCTTTAGAAATTGCAGAGTAGTTTGGTGTATAAAATAATCTTAAGTGGAAATGTTAATTTTTTAAATATGTTTAAGTTAAGGGATAATACATCCCATATTGTTTCTTAGCCGAATAAGAAACTCAAAGAGTTTCATGCCGAATATAGAAACTATATAAAGTTCGGCGATTCCGAGCGTAAGCAAATACCTGGATAGTGCAGCACCTGACCTATTTGGTAGTGCAAGCTGAGGCAACTCATAGTAAGGGTGGAACAAGCTCCGATCACTATTCTTGGTATTTACTTCATATACCAATTGGCTCTTCATATGATTAGTAATTTTTAAATATGTTTATTTAATTCGCTGTTTTTAAAAAGTTAAATAACCATATTGGTTAAAAAGTTTGGCGAGCCGCATGCGGCCCGCGTGTTTGACATGACTGATGTACGGTGATAGCTATTAGAATCGTAGCAATCGCATGAGAACTTTTCGATCACTATTTATGAAGACGGGATCCACTAATAATACGTTGTATGTGGCAGTGGATGATGAAAATGCATTTGTTTACCTCGTGCACACAGTCGATATATTGTACAGGACTGTGTCCATCGAATGACTATAATTAATGAAAGCTCTTAGCGTTTAGTTACTTTTTTATAACTCGCCACCAAAGAATTCAACTTCCGTTTCAAAATTTTGATTTTCTACATTCATTTTAATTCAATATAAATAAAATTGAACATCAGTTTAGCTTTAACAAAACATAAAGAATGAGTAAATATGTTCCACTGCAAACGAAATAATTATAAATTATGGAATTTTTTCAGGAGTAATAAATATTATTCTGTACATCAACACATTGCTGTATGAAATTCCAAACCCAGATTTTGAATTGCATGCTAGATTAATATTGAAATAGATCATGAATTAGATAGAGGATATATGATTTTCAGTAAATAAAAAAATTACATAGTACGTTGATTTATTTTTACTATACTCTATAATGATTAGAAGTATAATAAATAATTTCTAGAATTAATTAGAATATTACACTTCATCAATTTTATTCGTTACTGTAAACTTAAACTAATGAAATACAATTTCAATCGTAAGTTTATTACGAGGGAGGTCTGAATTCTAGAAGAAAGAGCTCAAAAATATTTGTGTATGAATAGTGCTGGTTATTAGCATCAACGTTTGCTTATGCTAATAAACCAGCACTATTTTACAAAGCAAAATAAGGACTGTTTTGATCCACTATTCGCTTTTCAAATCGTCTTGTCACAGACATTCCACAACCGGAACGAATTGATCTGTAAGTAGCTAGTCGCTTACCCCCCCCCCCCGAAATGATATAACAGTTTCTTAAATGAAACTTCCGTTGACTGTGAGGAACACAGGTGTTTTATATAAGTGTGCGAATGTGTGAGCATAACTACTTAGAGAAATGCGAGAAGAATAAATAAACACCATGGGGGAAGTATGTCGTATGAATACAGTTTTATTCTTACGACATTAAATTTATCCCTCATACAAGTATCGCCTTATACTTGGAAAAATGATCCCCAACTGCAATAGCCATCCCCATCTAAACTGAAATTCCTGTCAGGGACTCGTGTTCCATGTTTACTCTAACTCCAGGCACGTGCTTATCGTTTAAGACTCACGCAATGCACAAAACGAATTTCCTAAGTGACTCTCCTCAAAGTACTTTCTTGATTACATTTCCTCAGTGTTCGTAATTACGAAGAGTTGTCGATGGTAATAATCGCCGTTTTCTGGTCTTAGCATCGCTTTCTTTAAGTAACTGGGAGGAAGGAATCGTGAGAGATTAATCTTTGTTGAGAGATTTGAAATGCTAATGCATCGATTCTTAGATTATTAAAATACATAAATAAAGAGATAAAGGTAAAACGTCTTTATTGAAATGGAGTTTATTTTATTATGACCTTCTAAATAAGTATATGAATAAAAACTGTTTGATGAAACTCACTCCAGAATCCAAGAGGTAATGTTTTCTGTTTAAAATAAATAAAACCATTTTATTTAGTAATCACAAATTTAGAGTGATAAAGCATTGCTTCATGAAAATAAATATTAAAACTACTCAACTTCTGGCTTTATTCCAACCAGTCGGAAAATTCGAAATATATATATTCCTGTCATTAATGCCACGTTTCAATCTCGAATTAATAGATGTCATTGTTTAAATTCTCATTCTTCTCTATTGCAAATAAACAAAGCAAATGAATTGTGACCAAACCTTTAATCTTCTGAAAACTAAATTTGTAATTAACTCGTTTACAAACTCTGAACATCTTTAGATTTGTGGCAAACTTTGCTGACTCATTTAGTTTCAGTGTTTTCTCACATTAAATCGTTTATTTTCAATGAACTAGTTAAATCAGTTACTCGTTGCCGAATTAATTTTCTCAGAGTCCAGTAGAGTACATTGATTTTCACCAAACAACCCTACAACGGGAAGTATTGTAGGGTTGTTTGGTGAAATATTCTGAGTGCATCTTCTAGCTGAATGCGGAGCAACTAGCTGAATTGAAATAAAGGATCGCAATGTGGGAATGAGAACTTGCAGTCATTTTGATACTTGAATGCAGTTACCTTAAAGACTATGATAGATTGAGGAGTGAACAGAAATTATTTGTTAAAAAAATCGAATGATGATAAACTGTCGTTCTTTTCTAAATCATTTTCGGAATGGGATGTGTTTAGGCGTCTGTGGCATGACCAGATGATATTTAAAGACTATAATTGCTAACATCGAATTTTAATTTAGATTTGCCATGAAACTTTAGGGATTCGATTTATTATTATTATTTTTTATTTTATTTTTTAGAGAAACGGGAATTATTAATTAATCATACCCTGGTCATGTATTCTACAATATCCAGAACATAAAAAGTGGAAGAAGATTCCATGAGAAAAAAAAAAAAAATTCAATATCCGACACTCGTAAATATAGAAAACAAGCCATTCGAAGCTGTGGACAATTGTTATTTCCCGGAGACTCTAGGTATGTTAAGGTTTTGAGTTCGGCGGTGAGATATGAAGTAGGCAACATGCTTGATGGATTGGAATGTGTGATGTTTGGGACGAGTTTGTTTTGTGGTCGGCATGCTTATTTTGATGGATTTAAAAAAAAAAAATGTTTTATGAACCAATAAGTTATCTATTTTTTTATAAACGCCTTCATATTTTTCTAATATCACGGTAGGGAGTATAGCATCATCCTGTTATTTTTATAGATTAAAAAAAAATTAAATTTGTTTTTTGTGTGTGAAGTGGTTTAAAACAATTAATCTGTTCGCATAATTTTGAAGTATTGAAACGATATTTTCGTACATGAAATTGCCGCTTTTTATCTTCTCAAAAGTCCATTGATCTGTTTACGAAAGCGATTCAAGACCCTGCCTTAATATCTACTCCCAAAATTCTGACTTATCTCGTTTGTGAGGAAAACATCGAATAACTCTCAAGGCATCTAAATAAATTTTAAATGTAAAAAGTCGTTTAAGGATGAACAAAATTAGAAATACTTCACTCCCACCCCTCTTAGGGTGACTTCTTCCCGTCTAAGAGGTTTTGGGAATATTATTTTCCAGACTTGTAGGAAAATGAGCTTGTTTATTTTTTTTTCACAGTGAACATTTACTTTAAAATGTGATGTGCTACTTGGGTATTGATTATTTACTGTGCACTCCTTCCTTAATCTTGGAAAGTCGATGATGAAACAGAGCCAATGTTTCATTCGTTGAAATAAAAAATCGGATAAATATTATTCTTATCACCTTGCATTTTTTTTTTCACTTAGTGTTTCGAACAGTGCTGAGAACCAACAGGTTTTTGGATGTCAGCAAACCGGTTTAAAGGTAGTAAATCACTACATAAGAGAACAGACTAATTTCGAAAGATTTTAAGTGGCGTTAGGAAACTGTTTTAAACGATATTACGCTTGAGATCTCAGCATGTACCTCTTCTCTCTATAATTCTAACGTCAGCATTAAGTTGAATGTTATGTTCAAGATTACGGAATATTAAGACATTGATCTCCATAAATTTAATACCGTTAATTGATTTGTTCGTCTCTCTGATTGTGATTTCTAGAGGATTCATTGGCGAGGATTCCACTTACAATTGCATTATAATAACGAAATGAAAATATTCTATTAAAGAAAAAAAAAACATGTTAACTATTCTCAGAGTAATCATTTTTAATGCTCCACTTTGGAAAAGGGTCATAATTAATTTTAAAAGTATATACTAAATATATGTAACCTCATTAAAATCCATCGTAAAATATATTTTCCAATGAATCAATGAAAGTTTAATATCACTATTGAAAACTGCAACTTTATATGTAGTGATTTTAAATTAGTCCCCTTGAAAATAGTTACACTACGACAGGTATCGAACCTAGTTCATTCCCTCGCTATTGAATTGTACTAAAAGGAATCGCACTTTAAGTATCCATACACAGCAAAAATTAGGATAAGTTAATTTCTCTATGTTCAAAAGCGAGTGAACTTTAACAACGAAGTGTTTACGTTGACTGTTCCTAAAATATAAAATAATAATAAAAACTTCATGTTAAATCAAACTTCTTCCAGAAAAAAAAAAATCTCATTACTAGCAATTGTTGCGCAGCAGGAGTTTTAATTTCAAATAACATTTTTGCTGGGTACTATCGGAATACGTGTTAGAAACTAAAATTTTCAGTTTGTTATGGTTGAATTATTTTGAAAACCGCCAAATGAAGAAGGCTTGTCATACACAGCTTCTGTACAAGGATTCCGCTACAGAGCCACCTAAGCGGAAGAAATTGTGTCTGTCATGATGAGCGATCAACCGGAGAGAGAGAGGGATCTGCTCTTCACCTGCACGTTATTTAACTTGTCACAGCGATTAGTTCCTCCAATAGCTTATCCTAAAGAGGTAATTTTTCCCCATCTGGGTAATCCTGTTCTACCCACGAAAGAAACTAGATAAGCTTTATCGATGCGTTATTATACTAACCCTTTACTGACAGGAGGACCGACTCAGTGACTAACAAAACATAGTTAACTAAGTTTTTGAAGCCCGATAAATGACGCGCATCTGTTAAACACTACTAGTTTTTATTGGTAATTCACAATGTTCTTAGCAGTGGGGATCTCTTCCGAGTACGCCGTATTCATCTACAATCAGTGGACATCTTTACCCACTCGACAGCTAAGACAGGTTGATTAAACGGATCCTAAGAAACAAATGTTAATTCTTTTACGTAGGAAATTCCACATTTAATGCACTTTCGAGTAAATGAAAATTTGATTTTTTTTTTCTTTTACCTATATTGATTATCTAGGCATGTAATAAAGAAATGAACGATAGCCAGAAGTAAAAAAAGTTACAGCTTTCGTGTTGATGCCAAAAGCGTATCTAATACGTCTACTATTAATACTAATACTCTTAATGTCGTAAACAATATCGCCAAAGTCAGAACATATGTGAAACTTCAAATAAATAAGATAATTTAAAATTATTGGTTCGCATCATATTGTAATATGAGTAATGAATGTTATATATTTTCTGATATACTGTTGCAATGTATTTAATTTAGCGAAAGTAAAACTTTTTTTTTCCTGAGTATAAACGATAAATATCATTTTCTGATCAATATGTTACGATGTCTGCTGGGAAAAACTTTACCCAAAATGAAAGCACGGACTTGGAAGTTGGGGAAAAGATAGTTTAGGAATGAGAAGTCACAGAAGTTGTCTAAATGAGTCAAATAACATGTTTGTTTTTGTATTTCTATCTCTCGTTAGTGAGTAATCTAATGAAATCACATTCGAACAGATAACTGCACATGCGAACAACTATTTCAAAAGATTTTATCCCCTGGGATTCGAATGTCTTAAATAAATCTCACTTGAGAAACTATCCTCTAATTAAGAGGACATTCTTGAGCATAACAATTACCAAGTAAAGAAAATTCCACCATGCAGAAATTTTAATGAGGCGAGGTCTCAGACGTTTTGTAATAAAATGCAAAATGTTGTGTAGCAAAGATTAGAGCTAGCTAAACTCAAGGGAATCATACACGATTGCAAGTGACAGAAGGCAATTATGTTGTCAAACCAAGGAAAACTTATGTTCGAACAAAATAATTGTTTACCACTTTTGTTTTACGATGTATTTTCGTAGGCTTTTTGGCACTGCCATATGCACATTAATCCTGTAATTATTGTTTTCAAGAATCTCTTTTTGTGAAGTGTTAGATAATGTTTCTATTCATTTCTATGTAATTAAATTAATGCCATCTTGTAAGTATAAGCTATCAAAAAAGGATTGTCCAAAATAATGAAAAACGATATATTTAAATGCGGCAATCGTCTGTTTCTATTGACCCAGGAGAGACGGCAGCTGTATAAAACTTGAATGTTATTTCATTTAATCATTAAGAATATAAAGGACATTTAATAAATTAATTAATACATATATATTTACTTTTATTTAATTCAATAAATTTTCATGCACACTCAACACATTTTATCCAAACACAATATTTGAAAATTTTAACTAAATTCTTATTTTATATTTACTTAATATAACATAGCAGTTACCATCGCAATATAAAGTTGTAATTTCAATCTTTTCAAGCAATTTAAAATTTGCTGAATTTCAACCTTCTGAAATTGCTATTTTGTGTAAATCTTAGTTTAATTTTCTACATGATTATTTAATGTATATATACTCCAATGCATAGATCAACAATTTTGCCTCTAACAGCATGTCAAGAAACATACAGCAAATTAAATAAGATTCTGAGTTTTTTTAAGATTAAAATCGCGATTACAAGTTCAGTCTACAAGAACTGTTTTAAACGAGTACAGTGATTTTTCTTTTTTGAGAAATTTCTGAAACTGAAATTAAAAAAAAAAAAAGGAATCGGAACTTTCAGAATTTTTTTCAAATTTTCTTTTTTTGTATTTCTTTTAACGTACTTTTTTTTTGTTGTTCAGAATAGTTTGAAGAAAGCAACAGAAATATCTTCTTCCCTTGAGTCTTTTATCATCACCCAGACAAATACTAATAGCTCGGTCCATTTCATGTAATTGCAAGTAACATGTTACCTCCATAGACACCTCGCGTAACGTTACTTAACCTCCATTCAACCTATATTTCCCGACAAATGACCGGGGTTCAAGTATGAGTCGTTTCACCCTTCAAATCGATTTTAAAGAATAGCCAACAAAAAAAAAAATAAATAAATAAAATAATGTTAGTCTTTAATGACAAGTTCGTTTCACAGAAGTACTTCCACACAAGATAGAAGGAGCGGAATATTCAAAAACACCTTGAGAGAAACTTTCACCTTTTACTGCAAGACAGCACCCGATATACTTAATTGACCTTGTACTACGAAACCACTCGCATATGCATGGGAACACCGACTCGCTAGACTGTTTTAAGTAAGCTTATGTGTTGGCTTCGACCTCTACCGAGGTGAGCTACCCGAAAGGTTTGGAAGGAGCAACTGGGAGAGTGATTGATATATATTCGTTTAGGGGTGCACAATTTTTTTCCCTTTTCATCTTTACAAGCTGCACGTAGAAGAGGTCGGGTGTTTGACCCTTCTATGTGATTCATAAAAATTTAAAACTTATTTTTACTTTCACTAGAAAAAAATAAAAAAGATCAATTTTCATAATATTCCAGTAGGTGTCTGCAGACCATTGTGTCTTATGAGCCACAGTGTTGAAAAAATGTCGCAAATAACTGTCAGTTTTTCTGTATATATTGTATTTTTATAATATCTGAGAACTCTGCTCTACAGAAAAAACTTGGAACATTTTCAACTCGCTTAAGGTTTTAAAATAAACAGGATGGTGGTGCATACAGGGCTGGTAAAATTGATCTTCCATTTAAAGAAAATCGCAAACATCCATGCATACGGCGGGACTCTGACACGCAACTTAGTGGTTGGAGAGAGGATGCGCCAACCACTCTGTCAACGAAGCAGGAAAGTAATTTATTTTAATATGCGAATAGCATCGATAGGGTACAGGTGTAATAACATTCATCATCATCAAAAAGCGATCGCTTTCATTTAAATATTTCATCATACTGCTTGTATCGCAATCCTAATTTTCCATTAAGGGATTAAGGTGGTTTAACTTTCCTAGCAATATAATGCAACATAAATATAACCGAAAAAAAAAATTTTCTTTTTATAATTCAAGAGATGACAACCGAAGGTCATTTACAGATTTTAAAAACAACGCTGGAATAAATCTTCGTTCTAAAAAAAAAAAAAAAAAAAAAAAAAAAAAAAAAAAAAAAGCTAAATAAGATTATAGAACTTTAGTTCGTTACGGCTTTTTTTAAAAAAAATGAATTTACACCCCTTCTTCCCTACTTCCTTCTCCTTGTATACAAAACCAACTCAAAGCCAACAATAAATTCGCTTTATGAATTAGTTACGCAATAATTAATTGACAGAGAAAGAATCTTTGTACTGCTGAATTAAAATGAAAAGATCTGTTGCCTTCCATTAAACAAATTCAGGTCTGGCAGCAGTGGCACTAATAAAGATAGACCTTCATGAGTGTCAATAAACGCATTCGAATATTCCATAATTCTCAGAGCATCCATCACAAACGTTGATAGCAGCAAAATATGTCTCCCAGTAGTGCCTGAAATCCTAAACCACAATGGTATTTCCATCCTTTCTAGGCTACGTAAACAACCTGGGCTGTACGAATGCAACAATTTCATAATTGGAAATGCGAGATCCTAGAGCGTTGTTTGAACAGTAACTGTGAACACTGATCAAAACAATTCGCTGTGGCATGGGCTTAAAATAAATCACCCAGCATTCTAACTTACTATTTCATGAAGACAGCCATCAGTTTGTCTAAATTCTTTTCAGATTTTAATTAAGAGAAAATGTTGCTACAGTCGCATACTTTCTCGATTCACTGAGTTAATTATAATTGATCATATTTCATTATAGGTTCTCCTTTAATAATTTTGACCCATCGTACATTCATTTTTCGATATAATTTATATCATAATAAGTATATCAAATCAAAATATCATATGTAAATAAAATATATAAATCAACAAAATAATTGAAATATTATATTATACTACCTAAATATAATTGAGATTTTAAATATAATTGAAACATCGACATCGTCATTATATTTAGTATTATTCATAAAACTAAATGGTGTAAGAATATTTTGGTAGCTGCTTTGTTAACAAAATCTTCATTTAAAATTATTTCGAGAAGAATATATTTTTCAATGTTTTATTTTTTCTTCGTAGTCACTGATTTCAACTAAGTGAATAAAATGTTAATTGAAAAATTCAATCCGTAGTTTAAAAAAATCCAAGTAGATGGGATTCGGTGCAAAACATGCTTTCAGAAAAAAATTGGGCCCTTCTCAAACTTTCAGAAATATCACATATTAAACTGGGGTAATATTTTCCCAGTCAAGTAGATGGAATGTAGCTTCAAGGAATTCCGGATTATATTTTCCAATGTATTGCATAATTCTTACAATACTTTGATATGACACTGTATTAATTCAGCTACTTTTAACCCATGGTTAGCAAAGTACGAAGTTTGGAATGCGAACTTTTAATTCTTTGGTGTAGTGCGACCACATAGCATTTTTTCTGCTGAGGTGGTAGACTTTAATACGCCAATTACCGTTTAAAGACTACAAGCGTCGAAGAGCAGCGAGCTACACCACTCGAGGAATAATACGTATAAGCAATTTTCGCCAACAATAAGTACACGCATAAATTTCGGTATATCACCATGATAACCAATCAACAATAAAACTATTCAATTTGATATTAGCTGCATGT
The DNA here is from genome assembly GCF_054136105.1 of Typopeltis vanoorti. Classification (NCBI taxonomy): domain Eukaryota; kingdom Metazoa; phylum Arthropoda; class Arachnida; order Uropygi; family Thelyphonidae; genus Typopeltis; species Typopeltis vanoorti. The sequence goes on along the minus strand of NC_143570.1, from coordinate 48,832,678 downwards.
TAAAATCTGCTTATTCTTACGAATGCATAGTAAACAATGCTGTATATAGTACTAGTTTTCATTGTTGAAAGAAACAAATGTTTATAATTTTTATAATTTTGTTTTATAATTTCTTTTTTTAATATAAAATATGAACTTCTCACGTTTCAAGAATAGTTTATAAAGAATTCACAAGTATCACATAAAGCTTTTATGTGTTAGTAATTTCATTTCTGAACCCTCATTAGTTTTTAAATATTGACAATTAAGTCGCAAACTATCTAATTTGTGACTTAATTACGATATGCATAATAAGTTGCAATTATATTAAATCTCCGGTTCTAGATGATCATTAAAAACAAAACCTTTTCTGCAAGTTGGAGTCAAGACGTTATGAATATTGACAAAACTTTTAGAAATATCTAGTGGCTTTATTATATAGAATTAAAGCTTTCGTAGCACTACTTCCCCTTTGATTAGCCTCATTCTTATATTACCTATTAGACAGTAATAAAATTAATGAATATTTCTAATTAACTGAAACGCGAAATAACGGAAGCTCTTTAATTAATGAGGATTTATTAAATAAAATAAAACAATGGGGTCGCAGATGGGTTCTTTTGTATGCGATGTATGTTTTTTTTTTAAAAAGTAAAATGCGCACCACTTAAAAATAAGCATAAAAACGATCGTAGCGAATCATAAAAAGGTAAGTTTCTTAATTTCATTCTTAAACTTCGGCTTTGTTTCATAGGCCGTTATTCCCTTTTTTTTTAAAAAAAAATAGCTTCTTTTTTTCATTTCTGACAATTTATCTTCCCTTTCTTAATTTTGACACCAAAATGAAACCGGAGTTGGTATGTTCGTGACAACGTTCAAAAAAATTCTTGCGTGTTGAAAAATCTCGCGTTTCTAGGGTGGGGGGGAAGGATTCTGCCACCACCATATGGCACTTATTATAGTAGTATTAAGATAACAGTAGTCATAAGCTGCCATGAGTTATCTTCAAATGTGAACGTGTATTTAAGATGCTTTCAGTGTTTTGCAAAATCTAAAATTTTCCTGGAGAGGAAAATCATTTACCACCATCTGAGACTAACAGACTTTGCTTAGTTAATTAAATGTTGCCCAGCAAGAAGTCTGTGCAATCGATTGTGAAAATTATCCTTGTAGAACAGTTTTTCATAACGTATTTCATTTTTTGATTATTATTCCTTTAATGATGACATGAGGATTTACAATAAAAGCATTTAACAAAATTCTCACACACAACAAAACGGACGACATAGTCGAAAATGCTATAAAATATATTTTTACGAATTAAGCGCGGCTTTATAAACTTCGTATTCTTATCAAGTTTTTCTGAAAATTCAAATGCTGGTCATTAAAGCATTGGAATATTCTTCTAAGAGAATTGCCTGCCGAAATAAAATTTCGAATTATTCAAGGAGGCAGAAGATGTGTTTAGTTTGCTCCTTTTAAGGAACTCCAAAGTACTCGAATAAAAATTGTTTCGCCTACATCAGTAGATTTGGAACAAGTTAAACATAAGCCCTGGAAATATAATTACATACCAGGAAAGCGGGCTTAGGTAGTAGTCATCTAATTAGGAAATTTATGGGCGAGTGGGGATGAAAGTCCTATAAGAGTTCGACGTTCAATAAGGTACATTTCCTCGATTAAGCCTAATGAATCAAAGAAAACGATCTCATCGGAATCCTCTTTCTCCTCCATATTTGATAATGAAACACGGACTTTACCGGAGCAAAGTAACTATAGAAACCTAGGATAATCAGGGCACTCCTTAATGACCAAACTCTATGCAAACGCTGTGGACTACTTGCCATAACAGCGTGAGCAAGGCTGAAGTAAATTAAAGTTTTGTATAATCCTAAACCTTTTCCCCATTCAGTCTTTTTTCTGATCAATCACAGAGAATGGCTGCGTTCATACACAAGTGATAATAATAAGATGGCAAGATTGCCTTTTATTTCATCTTTATCAGCACGTTACTTTCAGCTCGGAGTTCTTTATTGTTTCATACATAATGAAGGAAACAAGAATAACCACATTTCTGAATAATATTTTAATTTCCATATTTCTACGTTTCCTGCTTCTCCTTAGTAGTTTTTTCTTATTAATATGCGGAGAGTTGGCTGAGAAGAACGATGCTTCTGCCAGATGAATTTAAGAATATTTCTTACTTTGAAATATTACATGATGTTATGAAAACTGCATCCTCTCTCTTTTTAAGTGTTCTCTGACAATAACGAAAAATATAGGTGAGAATTTAATTAATCCATTCCATATACAATAAATCTGCTCCGAAAAATAAATACAATCATTTGTTGGATTTAATTTTCTTAATTAGCACACAAAAATAGTACATCAAAAGCATAGAATATGAAAGAAGGGTGGAAAAAATACGATGGTGAAGAATATAGTTGTACAAATTATCAAATCGAACATTTAATTACAATGCATAAAGAAAATAATCCAGCGATCATTCGAAAAGGAAGTGTCAAGATCAGTTAAATGTAGAGTATTTGACCCTTAAAGTAAACTTTGTAAAAGAAGAAAATTACGTATTTAATTTAATATTTCCAGCAGAACAGCACGAGCAAAGATCCTCCTTCTTTAGTCTTTTCCGGCCCATAATTCTGTTAACGATCGTTAATTTTCGTAACTTTAATTTAGTGGGATAATGTGGTCAGTCTGATGTCTAGTGGAATATTTTGCCTGCAAATTGTTTCTTCTGGCCTGTTTGTATGAAACAACCCGCGTTTTCCCGAGGAGTATGCTACCACTTCAGAATGAGACAGGAAAACTAACCGTGAAATGAGAAGCCATGATAAAAGTGCTTCATATCGTTCATTAACTTGGGACTTTCCAACTAAAGGGCTCTTTGGTTACCTTGCCTACTTCTGCGCATTCTGCAAAATACGTAAGTGCCTACTATGTTTGTTGCGATCTTCCGATACGTACGGAATTATTTCGGGTTGCACTCTGGCTTTTTTTTTATTAATGAAATGTGGTAAATGGATCATTAACAACATCTTTCGAGTCATTCCAGTTTTTATTTCAACAATTCACAAAGTGTAAAAGGGGATGAGAAATAAGATGTTTTAAATTTATATATTGCAATAAGTTAGCTATGACCATTTGCTTTATTTTTGATTTAAATCTGCTTAACGTTTTGAAAATTAAAAAAATAAAAGTATTAATAATACGGTATTGGCTAGGGGGAAATTTAGTGAATTTGTTATTTATTAAAATTAGGCTATTTGTTGCAGCAAAAGTTAACAAAACGAAGCTAAAAGTGCTCGAAGTTCAGCAAAACGTGCGATATCTTTTACACACTTATCGTATATTTACAAAAACATTAGTTACAAGATTTTTTTTAAAAATAATAACTGTGTTGCATTTCTGCCTCAAACCCATTAACAACGAGTGAATTCTCTGACATCTTGACAGTAATAATTTGAGAAAGCATTGAAATATGGGTAATTGGAAGTTCAACAAATAATAAGAGATTTAAGAGTATGTATATCAACCATACATTGGAGAAGTTTCAAGACCTGCAATGTCATGGCTGGGCAGGAAATTAGAAGAAAGGAACGAAGGAATCTGTTAATGTGATTTTTTTAAGAGTGTGAGATTGTATGCATTAGGAAACAGTATGAGGAACACTATTCGCCAGGACGAGTATATAGAATGAAAGAAAGTGAGAAGTTGAATATGCTAGTCTAAAGCTGAACGGCGCATGTTAGGTGACCAGTAGCTGTCTGTGTTCTGACATCATTGGAGGAAAATGGACGATTAAGTGACTAGTTGACTAGAACAACTTCTATAGACATATCTATAAGAAATTCGTAATGCAAAAATAGAGCATTTATAGAAAGCGATTGAAGGAATCATTGAGAGAAGAATTAACTGTTTTTAAGCATTTTAAGGGAAACTTTTTTTGTACGCCACGCTAGATATGAAAACAGTATCGTTTTTCGTAGTTCAAAATCACTTGAATTTTTAATAAGGAAAACTCTTAAATAACTTCATGGTTATATCAAGAGTTTTCTATTTTATTCTATACATATGCAATGCCGAAAGATACATTGAATGAATTTACAGAGAACAGATAAAAAGGGATGAAATCTGCCAACTGATGTTTGCTCGTCAACCTCACACAGACAAGTGTAGTGAAATATTCCGTTAAGTTTTGCCAACATAAATCTCGCTCGGTCAACTAACTATTCCAGGAACCTTCTAAATAAAATGTCATGCAAATACCGTATTCGCCTTTCATGGCTCTTTTGCCCTCCGTCTTTAAAGTTCTTCTTAAAGGAGAACCTAAAGACGGAGGATGTTCTGAGCATTTGAAATATGGGTCTTTCACCGCAGGAAGTAGACAGTGGATAACAGCTACTACAAGAGTCGGTTCGTTTCACTAGAACCCGTTTCCTTGGCAACCGGAGTGTATGTGTTATACGGTCCAATTCTGTTGTTTATAGTATCGAAGACATGCGTTCGGCGGATGTGACAACGGCTCATCTGACGGAAAATGATATGAGACACGGGTTTCTTTCATTTTCGGTCTAGACTTGCCACGGACAGCTTCCATTTCGTGTTGCAACTGCCGAATATTCGAAGATCCCCTGCGTCCTTTTCTTTTTTTTTTTCGTTTCCGGAAGACAGCCTCATCATTAGCCAGATATAACATCACGACTCCTTAGTGGTATTCCTTTATCATTGTGTGATGTACAATATGGAATCCTCTTGTTGAAGGGTTCGGGTAATAGTATTAGTCACAAAACAGATAAATCTGAGAGTACACTAAGTAACTACTAATCATTGTAAAGTTGTTTTGGTTTATAGATCAAGTGTTGATCAATTTTATTAACTTAACCAACTAGTTTCGCCAAACTTTAACTGTTGGCGTCTTTAGGGCACTTACGTATAGGCTGAAACAATCTCACAATTATGAGTAACTATAAAACTGACTAGAATAACTGTAAAAAAACTGACTAGAATAATTACAAATAAAATAGTATCGAACGTGCGTGAAACACGTATCGCGTGTACAAGATTAGCTAGCTGTTGCTAAGGAACTTTCTGTAGTTTGTTTTAAAGTACATTTCTTTTGTTTTTAAATATTTGATTAGGGTTTTCCATAACTCTGGGAGTATTAGGCCTTGATTTCTGTTAAGGTTGACAGTAGAACGGACGACTGAACCTGCTTCGTTTGCAATAAACTCTCCTACCTACTTATTGAAAACATCTCTCGAAACTCTTACAACAACAACACATCCACAACTCAGAGAGTTACATTAAAAACTCCGAACATTTTGTGGAAAAGGCTAAAAAACATCAACATATCGGATAATGTTATCCTAGCTAGCCTAGATGTCACATCTCTCTTTACAAACGTTCTTGTAGTGGAGGTCATTGACATCTTAAGTACCTTGTTCCCACAAGATATAACCTCATTGTTTGCTCACTGCCTAAATTCTAACTACTTTTGTGGAAAAATAAGATCTACCAACAATTAACAGGCTTGGCGATGGGGAGCCCAATCTCACCTTCATGTGGTGATCTCTTTTGGAACACGTAGAAAATAAAATCCTATCCCAAATTATTCCCAAACCTAAAATTTGGTTCATATATGTGGACGATATCTTCATCGTGTAGAACAACAACAAAGATGACCTATATGATTTTCTCAAAAAGATCAAATTATTCCATCATTCTATTAAATTTACTCTGGAACTTGAAAGAGAAAAACAACTACCGTTTTTAGACATCTTAATCAAAAAACAAATTGATGGCAGTATAAATCTATCGGTGTACAGACAACCGACCAATACAGGTCGCTACCAACATTTCAGCTCCTCTCACCACATCTCACATAAACCCAGCATTGTACACATGTTAAAGAAGAGAGCGATTCGCATCACAACAGACAACGAGACCCTTCAAGATGAGTCAACATTAATTTCCAACAATCTGTACTTGAACGGGTATCCAAGAAGACTAGTCAATAAAATTCTTTTCTCTGAACCACCACAAAAAGAACAAGAAGATATTCAATATATAAAAACTATTGCAATTCCGTTTGTAAGTGGCAGCTCCTACAAGCTCGGCAGCCTCCTCAAACAACACAAAATAAGAGTAACATTTAAACCAATAGAATCTATTCGTAAACTACTAAGATTTCCAAAAGACAACCACCCTTTCTATAAACATGCTGGAGTTTATAATATTCCATGCTCCTGTGGATCTAGTTACATCGGACAGACTTCGATGGCTATGTATAAAACAACAGACAGGACATTTCTGGCCTATCGTCTCATTTCTCTACAACCAACCATGTCATCGGGTGGGACAAAATTTCTTCTCCTTACTTAGAGGAAGATTACCATTCAAGAATTTTCAAAGAAGCAGCCACAGTCGCCCGTTTTACTGTCAACCTTAACAGAAATCAAGGCCTAATACTCCCAGATATATGGAAAACCTTAATCAAATCTTTAAAAACGAAAGAAATGAACTTTAATACAAACTACAGAAAGTTCCTTAGCAACAGCTAGCTAATCTTGTACACGCCGAGATACGTGTTTCACGCACGCTCGATACTATTTTATTTGTAATTATTCTAGTCAGTTTTTTATAGTTATTCTTGTCAGTTTTATTTATGTCAGTTTTACACATAATTGTGAGATTGTTTCAGCCTATATGTAAGTCCCCTGAAGACGCCAATAGTTAAAGTTTGGCGAAACTATTTGGTTAAGTTAATAAAATTGACCAACACTTGATCTGTAAACCAAAAATATTATTACTAATTCTCAGGATCAAGAAAATAAACCTTCGTTACACTAAGTAACCTTTTAGTTTACTGTGATCTTGCGATGAGATAGTCTCCGTATATCTGAGGAAATTATGAGACTTCTAATAAGTGGTTAACAGGTGATAGGTTAAAAATAAAAAGTGTATTATACATTGCATTTGTGTAGAGTGCTGGGCGATGATCTCTACGAGGTACATATATAGCTGTCAAAACAGCACCTTTTAATACACAGAAATCTGAACGAGAAACCGTCTTTTCCATAGGTAACCACCATTGTTCCATTTATTTAAAATAAATCAGCAGTATTGGTTTACAATTCGTTTTGTGTGTGGGAGAGGGGGATGTATCCGCTCACGTCTCGTGCTGCTTTCTTTCCCACTGGCAAAACCTAAGCTGCTACATATTACCAGCCAGTAAGATTAAATGAATTTATCAAAGATTAAATGGTCTTGGTTGTAATTTAGTGTAGAGCTCAACAGCTAGGAAATAATATCCTCTGGACCACGAATAATCATAAAACACCTATATAGCCAAATAAACATTAATAGAGATTATTCCATCTTCCCACTGTCCACACACAAAGATATTGCACTTTCCTTTGAAAGACATTTTACTTGATTACAAATCCCTCGGTCATTTTTCTACTTACACGACGGTAGCATTTTTAATACTTTTAATTTTTTTGTTGCTGTTCATAAATTTTGCAATTTTACAGTTGTAGTTTTGTTCAATTGAACACATATTTTGTAAACCTTCCTTGAAAAAAATATCTAATAATATGCTCGAATAGAAACTTCGAAAAGTGACTAAATATTTTTAATTATCAGATGCTACTGCAACAAGATGCATGGTTTATTTGGATTATACAGCCGAAGCAACTCAGGATATTATGCTTGCTAATGGCCGCTTTCCAGGATGACTGTTGTCATCCTGGAAAGCATGCAAAGCTAGATAGTTCACATGGTTATAATGGACATAAACTTAATTTTAAGTTTTACCAATCACTAATTCTCAGCCTTCAGGTTAGAGAATCCTAAGAATGAAACATGCCGTGAAAGAAAATGGATACAATCCACGTTTGAGAAACTGCTCAGTAGAATTGTTCCACATATTTTTGTCTTGTTTGAGACTTGAGTTATTCTTTTGGCATTTATTTATTCTAAATATATACCACAAAGTGCATTTATAATATTCTCCTTACCATCTGCAGTTGTGTAGCGAAATAAATTCACACTAGGGAAAATAGATGGACTAGAAAGTACAGAAAAACTGAGCTGCGTTGTGTGTGTGTGTGTGCGCGTAGCTCGAGCACATAGTTTACAGTATGTCCCCAAACATCAATATTAATGGCTGCTATTCCGTCAAGAAACAGAACAAACGTTTGAAGCGGTGTGGAAAGCGATGTTTTAAAAGTGTTTCAGACACTGCTTCAGATACATTCTAAATAATTCATTCATTGTAGTGTGAGAAAGAATATAAGATGGGACTCATGCATAGAAAGAAGCAATTTATCCACACCATACATTTGCCAATGTTACTGAAATGTCATTCTTTCACTCACTATGTTTTCCTAATACATGCGGTACACAAACACTGCTTATATTACGAAAGATTAATTTGTTATTTGCATTACACAAAATTAGACATGTGGATGTCCTGTTTTGACCAGTGTAAAATTATCTGTATTGACCATATACAGCAATATCATTGGTGGTATTTAAAAAAAATAATACGATTTAATGATGGCCAAATGAGATTGACGCATGATGCCCTTGCAACTCCTCATATACACTCATGGGCGAAATTATTATGACCTCCTACTTACGAGTATCATTGTTGTATCATTTTGAGCCATCTTTGGGAGAGATAACCGGTTCTTCCTCTTAGCAGTGATTCCACTAGACCACGGAAGGTGTCCAGAAGTATTCCGAACTAACTAGATAAAATAATGTCCCAGAGATAGCGATCACTAAAGAGTCGACCGATGGATTCTACGTTTCACATGATTCCATAAATATTCGATGGACTTTAAATCAGAAGAATGAGGTGAACAAGGGATGCTTAGTTATGCTCTTCAAACCATGTTTTGATCCATCGTCCCGCACAGGGGAATGTCAGTGAATGCACTGACATTTACCTTAATAAACATTTGCCTTTTTAATGAATTTATAATACCCTTTATCATCCATTGATTATTTACAAAAATTAATACAAAATGTCTTACGACAAAAATATTTGTGGCGAATTTTCCTAGAACCAATTGTTCTCATGGACATCACTAGATCCTTTCATTCCAACCGAACACACCTTGACCGCTAATTCTTACTTTGGTATTGGTTCTGATCGGACATTTCCAGTATGGTAATAATGCGGCACAAAATATGTATCGCAAAATTGTTGCCATTGGTGGGTGAAGTTACGCTATCAAACAGATGCTGAATTCAACACCAAAATTGAATGCTTCTCAGCATTAGCATTTTTTCCCAATGAGCGATGTTACTGATGGATTTGTTGAATTGATGATCCCAGCAAAACGTTAATTATCTAAGCAGCATCTCTTTTAATTTGCACAATTTCTAAATGATTTCATTATATTATGTATCACTGACATTCACCTTAATAAAGATTTGCCTTTTTAATGAATATATAATACCCTTTATCATTCATTGATTATTTACAAAAATTAATTCAAATGTTCGTTGCAAAATTTCCTACGGCGAAAATGTTTATGGCGAATTTTCCGGTCACGAGAACTCAATCACCCCATACTAGAACATTGCCACAAACGGCTTTTTTCCAAGCAAATATGTAGACTGGTTGGGCTGGAAACAGGCTGGTTCGGCATAATGTTTTGGCTCATGAGAAATCTTATGAAATGAAATTTCTTATGCACTATTAAGATGAATTAGTTGTTATATGTCTGTGCACTCTTTGATGGAAATTTAAATACCTTTTGGACAGAGCAATAAGATATAATAAAAAAATTTAGAAAATGTGCCCTATTAAAAGGTGGATAAATAATTGGTGTATAACCACGCATTTAACATTAATTTCTTCGTGGCCTTAATGTCAGGCCTGAAAACTGGTTTAATTGGAATAATGGACGAAGCTACTAAAGGCTTCGTTTGTTATTTGACCAGTTTGTTGCGGGGAAGGGATAAACCACAATTCATGGGAGAAGAAATCCTGCCAACTCATCCATAGTTGAATAGGGCGAATATTTTGTTTGTACTATAAAAGTACTTCTAACTGAAGACACATGTCACTCGATCCTAACGAATGCACTAATTAATTAGAAAGAATTCAATCCTCTTGCATGCAAACTAAACCAGTTAAACCTAGGCACAGGTAATTTACTTAATTGTGGTTTGAAAAATACTGGTATGATATTAGCATGTTAATTATAATTTATTAGTAAATATTTTGTAATTTTACGAAACGAATATATTAAACTAATATTATTCACTTTTCATGACACTGAAGTTGAGGGAAGCGAGATATTTCTTAAATATTTTGGGAGAATTTATTTTGTACTCAGCTCGGTTTCCTGGGCTTAGAAATGATACACTACTTATGTGCATCATTTTTTATAAACGGCTACTAATTTTTAGGACACACCCTTGAACACCGCTTGAGTTAGGGGCGCAGTCCCCCCCAAATGTTCGAAATTCCGCCTATCACTTTTGAATCCCCAAAAAACTTTAGTACTAATAGCCTACTGTTGACCTGGAAGCTTTACCGGTCAACACTAACATAAACAGTCGATTAACACATTTTGTATGATATGTATATATATTACTATATTCTTACAATAAAATGTGCTAGCGAAAAGAAAATGTTATTAAGAAAATCATAAGGAAGTAAAAATACATTTACACTACTGTGTTGTATTTATCGATACCGTAAGTTTACGTCGTCTGTTTACAAGATGAATCGTATGTCTGTCAATAACTACATCAATATTGTCTTAAAACACTGTAGATGTGATACGTATTACTAACACTAGACATCAAAAATGAAAAGATAACGTGAAAAAGAAATCATTCATATTTACAGGTATAACGATTTATTCATTGATAACGAAGAAGCAGCAATATGATTGCATTATGGTAACCTAGTACAATCAATATGATTGCTTTAGGTAGCCTAGCCACTAAAGAATGAATCGTTATAAAATATTTTTATGCTAATTAATTCAACTATAATTAATAGCAATTAATTTTATGCAGTTATGATTTAACACTGCATCTTTACATAGTCGTGAGAAAAGAACACAAAGACTATAGTATAGTCACCAAAATACCGGTACATGCATTATTTCAGGGATATTACGGGGATTAGAATATAAGATATTCTATTCACGTCCATTTTCTACACTCCTTTTGCTGGTATCTTGTGTTCCAGATCATCATATCGTGGTCCACAGCAAATTCTAACATTTTTACACCTCGTTCATTTCTTTCTCCGAAATCATATTTTCCCATGACTTTTTCCCAACCATCATTATATATTTCGAGTTTGGCATTCCAATCTCCTTCAATAATTATTGAAGATGTAAAAACAAGATGTATAATTAGTACATCTTGTTTTCGTATTGTTTCTATTGTCTCTGTCAGATCTTTGTAAGATAAGTCAATATCCGCATTTGAGTTGTCAAATGTGGGTGCATATATCTGGACTATTGATGTATTAAATGGTTTTGCTTGAAATCTTGCTGCTATGATTCGTTCATTGACTGGTTTGTATCCTTGGAGTGATTTTCTAGCTTTTTTGCTAAGAAGGAAACCAACTCCTGCTTCATGCTTGGTGTCATGCCATGACCATATGACTTCGCATTTATTTATCTTTCCTGTTGATGTCCATCGCAATTCCCCCAGTCCTAGTACATCACACCGATATCTCTTCATTTGATTGCGAAGTAATTCTAGTTTTCCTGCCATTCAAAGTGGCCGTACATTCGATGTTCCTACTGATAATAGTTCTGTTAGTTTCAGTTTCTGTTTCCTTTCGGTATCCCACTTTTAAATCACCCCCCGATCGCTCGATTGGTATCGTGGACCTTGTTGATCCAGGCGACGTCCAAGCCGGCATGTTGTAGCTGTTGATCGTATAGGCATCAGATAACAATCGTGCTTTCTGTTTACGGTCAGAGCATCTACACTCATCTGACCGACCCTCCTATTTATCCAGGCTGGCGACTGACATGAGACCCCCTAAGGATTCCATGGGGTCATTAGATCCCGAAACATTAATGGTTGACTTCGAGAAAGCTACTCTTAAAAAAATAATAAATAAATAAATAAAAAATTCTTACTGCATCGGTACCATCAGCATGTTGCAAAATATTGTTTTTAACTAATTTTGTAGTAAAATTATTCTGTAATGTTACAGGTGGCGAATTTGTATTATCTTGAGTGCTAAATCTTTAACGAGCGGTATACTTAATACCATGAAATGTATTTTTTAAAGAAACTCTAAAGCGCTATGCTAGCTCGTCTAAAGCCTTTGTTAACTGTGGGAGTAGAACGCACAACGTGTTGGTTGCAGAGGATATACTATTCACTGTTCCATCTATGCCTACTGTTTGATTTAAATACCCAAAGGTGGTCATAATGTAGACTTCAAAATGGCCGCAGTATAGAAAAAAAAATGCAACAACCAGACGACGCTCAGAAGTTGTCTTGACGAGATATTGGATTGGCACGAACTTCGTCGAGCACCGTATGCATACAAGAAGCAATTCAACAATTAGATCTGCAAAAATCGCTTATGGAACTTCTGCTGGCTAGCGTTATAAAAATGCCAGTAAAGACTCTAATCGATTAGCCAGACGCTAATCGGGGAAAAAAAAAAACTCAGCATCATATTAAATGTTTGTATTTTTATCGAAAAGGAACGTCTTACATTCCACCATTACCACGTAATGAAATTTAATTAAATGGATGCACTCGCAAAGCTATCAGCCTGGTAGGAGTTTGAATATGCATTAGATACTTGCTAGTAGAGTTGCAGATATGGAATCTCTGTAACACACAATTCTTGGAACAAATATTATTGGTCTTCTCGTTTTAAATTATGCTTGAATATTTACTACTTCTAAAGTACTTTTAGCGATATTTGCATATTAGCGATATCGGTCAGTTCTGGATCATCACTGTTTCATACATAGTTAAGCAGTGTATAGGATATTTAAATTACGGGACTTTATAGAATTCCTACATATCAATTCATATGCAAGTTTTAATTAAAAAAGAAGGTAGAATCCACTGGTCATATCAGGTGATTAACAGAACAAACTTTAGCTCATGGGATACAGTCATCTAAAAGCTCTCTGCAGCTGGCTTGTTGGGGGTAGGGGAGGGAAGAAATTTAATATGCGAGGGCCATGCAAGCCTGACATTTTTACCTCTATTTCTAATTGTGTTTCGTGGTTCGACTAATTAGATGTATCAAATAAAACTGTTCAGTGAGACTCGGAATGCAAAGTCCATATAAGAAACTCGACTTTGTTCGAATCATTCTCAAACTACTAAAAGTTCTGTAGAAGAATGATTTAGCAGTTTCTCAGAGCGCGCGCACGCACACACACTTAGTTTATATATATATATCAGTACAAAGAGTTGTTCAGCTATCAGAAAGAATTTACGCCAAAATCTGTTTTTTCTTCCCTTCTCCAACCTCCAATCTGGATTATGTTCCCATCATTCTACAGACTGGGTATTGTTTACGATTGTGATGAGACAGCTAAAGCTGTGAAGATAATGTTTAGACAGTAATATTGACTGTGTTACTAAGCTGATTTCTCTGTCAAAGAGCAAAAATTTTCAACCCCCGTCGGATATCGTTCAACTTGATTGTAAAGGAGTCATAAAATATTTATCGCATTACTTGATGCAATTACGAATTTAAGACCACACAGCCAAAGTCGACCATCCAGCATGTCAAATGTATTACATGAATTTTTTCTTTAAATCCAAGTTAATTTTAGTAGTTACTTTATTATTAAAAGTTATTAGTGATTAACTGCAAACAAAAATACATATTCCTTTTTTAATTCTTATTTCAATAAACAAAAATTCACGTTTGCCTCGATATACTAATTTCATATCCAGGCGATTTGAATTGTTTTCATTCCACGTCCTTTTATTTTTCTCTGTTGCATTCAATGCAGAGAGAAATATGTATACTAAGTAAAATGATCAAAGAAACAAAACTACGATGACCAACTAAATGGGTGCGAATATTTTTAATACGAAAATAATAAAAGGCCTTGAGTAGAACAGACAAGATTTGAAGTTACGTTTTCTCTTACGGTGTGAAAGACATGTTTTTTATTGTAGGAAAACTTTACTTGGAGATGATGAATTCGTGAAAAACTTGATGTGTTTCCATTTTCAGATCCAAAAGACGTAAATTGAAACAGACAATAAGTACAGTAACACTTTGCTGTTACTCTCAGACTAGAAGTCTTAACCGTGACCAGACCCAGCTGACAGATTCAGCTGACCCGTTACCTACACTAAAGGGTCACAACATAAATAGAGAGACCTGAACTTCCCTCCTGTGCATTCCGCTCAAGTTCGAATCGTGAAGTAATTGTCATTATTCGTGGTGAATGTTCGCACCCCTTCATCTTTCAGATGTAGCGTTTCAAAAGTCTAACTTTGACCTCTCCATTCATTGGATTCCCCAGCTATGACGGCTTCCACTTCTGAACACGAAGTCTTATGAATGACAGTCAGTCCCTCGCTACGTTTTGGAAGCAAAGAATATGAAAAGCTTTCTTTAACTGGTCAAAAGAAGAAAGACCGCATAGATTAACTTTCAAAAAAGCAGGATGGAGAGAAAGTGAAAAGTGCAGGCATTATGAGCAAAATTAAGTATTTCACATAAAAAGGGATCTTACAGGCAGTTGAAACGTTTCACTCTTAAACAAAAAAAAGTATTACATGGTGTGTTTATTGCTAAGAAAACTTATCATTTGAATCTAAACGTAGCAGTACGTCTCGATTTATCAGTCGAAAAACCTGCGCTTCAGAACAGACTGCATTCAACTGTCCGAAGCTACTTTTATTGAATCTGTTCGTGTACGATGTATTAGAAGCTTCATGTCCACAGCTTTTGTTTGCAATGCCTTCTTCAATTACAATACTTGTTGACTATCGGTAAACAACTTAAAAGGAGTATTTAGTAAAACTTATTTCTACAAATTAAAATGAAATATTGGAGACGTCTTTGTGACACACTTCTTATTGCACAGTTGAACAACATTCACTGACAGGTTTAAGAATTAGTGTTGTCTATGAACACTACAACTGTTATTTCTCTGTAGAATGCGACAGAATTTTCTCACAGAATCAATTTTCTTGACTGCAGAAATTGGACAAAGCTTGAACCTTATTAAGGGTGTGTACTCGTGTATGTAGTGACGTCTTGCGATGAGTCTCTAAACTCCATAAAGGTACTATTAATAATAAAATAAATTAAATATTGTCATTTTATTTCATCGTTTTAAACAATAGGCTTGTCTTCCCCCGTTGTTCAACATTACTAAAATTATCGTATAATATTCTATATTAGTTAAGAATCTTTTGTATACTTTGATAAAGTGATGCAAATTTAAGAATCATTATTAAAATATTCTTAATGAACTAGTTCTATTTTATAGTGTTAAAATACACCAAAAAATAATCATGTTGAATGAAATATAAATAATCGTATTGAGGATATTAGTATTAGTATTAGTAACGAGTGAATGAGAAGTAAGATAGCGGCTCGCGTGTTAGTGTTTCGTGTCGCGTATTTTTGATGGTGAATTGTGAATTTGACTGATAAGTTTTTAGAGATTTATGCTTATTCTTTAGTAATATCAGTTATTTGCTTGCTGCCATAAACAGGCATTTTATTTTCCATACTGGTTTATCCAGGTAAGTCAACTGACTTCACAAAGGCGATACGCTAGGCCTACTACCATTAGTATCGCCATTGTTGTTGTATTTTAACATCTTATTGCTGGTTGACACGCTTATGCTTGATATTGCTGGCGGTCCTTTGCGGCTGCGGGATATTTTACAAAAATTTCTGCTGGCAGGTCTTCAGACCTGTGGGATATTTTATTAACGCACATACGCAGTTAAATCGATATGAGCATACCTGACCTAGACGTATTCACTGATTTGCTCGATAAAGAGCTAGCTCTTGAACTCATTGATAAACTCCAAAAGAAGTTCAAGCTGACATGGCCTACTAGCATGATTGACCCCGACACTATTATCGAGTCACTCGATAAAAAGCTAGCACTCAGTTTTATTAAAAAGCTCCTCAAAAAGTTTGAACGGGATTGGCCCGGCTACTTAAATTTGTATTCGTCACCTGAAGTCGATGTTGAGGAAAATGAAGACTCCCCTCAAATGGAGGAAAAACTCAATCTAGTTGTCTCTACCTCTAATCCTTCTGATCAAGAAGAAACCCACGCACGTAAGAAGAGAAAAATTCTTGCTGCTGAGTCAACAAATGTTGTTGGTATGGACGAGGATGTTCCCATTTCAGATCCCTCTGTTTCCCCCAATGAAAAGGTGCCACCGATTATCCTAAGGGAAAAGCAGAGATGGTCATCACTCAGAACCATCATGGCTAATTCACAGATTCGTTACACGTCTGCTAAAAATTCAGACGAGGGAATACGAATCCAGCTCACCACGGTGGCTGACTATAGAAATCTTACAAAGGAACTGGACACTAGAGGAACCCAATATCACACATTTTCACTTGCCTCCGAAAAAAATCTGAAAGTAGTCTTAGGAGGAGTCTCCGAGGATATTGACACAGATGAAATAGTTACTGACCTTAACCTACAGGAACTACCCCACATAAAGGTTACTAGAATGTTTAGATCAAATAAGACACCTATGCCTTTAGTTTTAGTAGAAATTCATAACATTTACAAAGACATTTATAATTTAAAATCAATCTGTGGATAAGACACCTATGCCTTTAGTTTTAGTAGAAATTCATAACATTTACAAAGACATTTATAATTTAAAATCAATCTGTGGACTCAAAATCACCCCAGAACCATTGAGAAAGAAATCATCTTCTGGGCAGTGCCACCGATGCCAAAAATTTGGCCATGCCCAGAAGCTATGCAAAGCTCAGTTCAAATGCCTAAAATGTGGTGAGAATCACCCCACAAACACCTGCGCAAGCCAAAATCCACCCCGGCTAAGTGCGCTAATTGTGGGGGTCCTCACCCTGCTAATTATGGAGGGTGTATACATCACCCCAAAAACAGATGGAATGATCCAAGTCATCAATCTACCTCGTCATCTAGTGCGAGAGTTCCTGAAGCTCAGGCTACTCAGTTCTCCAAGAGTGAAAACATGACAACAGGTGCTCGCCCATCATTAACTGAGCCCCTTAAGAAAACGAATCTTCAACATCAAGTAAGAACATATGCTTATGTGGCCCGCTCCAAACAGATAGTACAAACCCAGAACCGGAATAATCCACACTCAAATCTATCAGCTGTTATCACCTCTTCTCTTGCAAACATGCTGCAGGATTTCAGCAACTCAAATCCATCCTTAAGTGTCACAAAAAGATTCCTACAGCAAACCCAATCTATATTATCTGCACTCTCTGATGCATATAAAAAAAATCGTCCCAAACTCTCTTAGGATTATCGGTTGGAATGCCAACGGTATAAAAAACAAACCGTTAGAAATCCAGGAATTTAATAATAGATACAACCCAGATATACTGCTAATTAATGAAACTCACCTGAGGCCTGCTGACACCATGAAAATCAGAGGGTATCAGATTTACAGAAACGACAGGCTTGGGTATAGAGGTGGAGGTACAGCCACCCTTATCAAAAACTATATCAATCATCACTCAATAACCAACCCTACTACCACCAACCTCGAAATCACAGGAATCAATGTTCTCACAAACTCAATTGGAAACCTCAAACTTTTTTCTGCATACAACCCTCCATTAAAGACATTATTGACCTCAGATCTGGATGCCATCCTTGGAGTAAAAGGACCGGTCATCATTGCTGGAGACCTCAATTCAAAGCATCCTGCTTGGAACAGTAAATCTACCAACAAAAATGGTCGCATCCTTTCTAGCTACACACGATTAAACCATGCTGTTGTGGCTGGACCTACCGAACCAACTCATCTCAGTACATCTGGCACTGCTGATATCCTGGATATAGCCATCCTGCAAGACATTAAACTACAGTACAGCCTTACATCACTAAACGAGCTGTCGTCGGATCACAACCCAATTCTACTGCAATTGGGAGAACAAGAATGCCTGTCTCCTCCTCCTCATTCAGGTATATCGTGGGAGAGATTGTCTAAAGCACTTCGGGATCAAATAGGACCCGTCCCTCACATATGCACACCAGACGATGTGGAATCTGCAGTGACTAGCCTCACCCAACAGATTAAGTCCGCTATAATGGTTGCATCCTACCAGAAATTTACCCAAGCCTGATCGGCCTGAGGACATTATGGACCTGATCAGAGAGAAGAGCAGAGCAAGGAAGAGATTTCATAACACTCGCGCACCTCAGGATAAGACAGTGCTTAACAGATTGAATGGAGCAGTAAGAGATGCACTTAAAACACATAGAAACGAAGTTTGGGATAAAAAGTTAGCCTCTATCTCACCTATTGATCACTCTATCTGGGGCCTACTGAGAAACATCAAAAATAAAAACAGATCCCTCCCCCCTATAATCTCAAACCAGGGCCTAGTCCATACAGATGCAGATAAGGCAGAAGCCATACTTAAAAATCTTGAGGATCAGTGCAAACCTTCTTATAACAACATTGATTTCAATCATCTGTACAAAATCCACAGAGAGGTTAGGCATGCACTAAACCTCCCGGATACCAGTGCTGATCATATTGCACCTGCATCACCTGTTGAATTATATGATATTATTAAAAAACTTAAGAACAATAAAGCTCCTGGACCAGACAGCATCTCAAACAGGGTGATCAAGCTGCTGCCTCGAAAAGCTATAGTGCATCTGACCAGTATAATAAATGCAATCGTAAGACTTCACTATTTTCCTTCCACCTGGAAAATGGCTGATGTGATTCCTATACATAAGCCAGGCAAAGACCCACACTTGCCGCAGAATTATCGTCCAATCAGTCTCATCTCCAGTCTGGGTAAGGTTGCGGAGAAGGTCATCCTCTCACGACTCCAAACCTCAGTAAATGACCTAAACATCCTCCCTAAAGAACAGTTTGGATTTCGACAACACCATAGTACTATCCAGCAAATCCACAGAATTGTGGAATATATCACCACCAGCTACAACTGGCGCCAGTGCACAGGAGCTGTATTCCTAGACCTATCTAAAGCATTTGACAAAATCTGGCATTTTGGACTCCTGCACAAACTTATTTCAGCCGGTATCTCACTAAAAATGGTTCATCTAATCCGTTCATATCTTCAGAATAGATCAGTGCAAGTTAAAATTAACGGTTCTACATCGTCCCAGCGCCATATCTCTGCTGGAGTGCCGCAGGGATCTCTACTGGCTCCATTGCTGTTTTCTGTATACATGTCAGACATCCCACACAATCCGATGACTTCCATTTTAGCACTGTATGCGAACGATACGGCAATACTAACCAGTTCTCTCAGACCCCACTTCGTTAGCAGAAAGCTTCAAGAAAATCTTCTAAAGCTGGAGGGTTGGTTCTCCAAGTGGAGATTGGAAGTCAACCCCCTGAAAAGCTCAGCGGTTCTCTTCTCAAAAAGGCCAATGTCTCCTGCAGGAGATGTGTTACTATTCAATACTAAAATTCCCTGGCAGAAAGAAACAAATTACCTGGGTGTGATTCTCGACAAAAAGCTGTCTTTCAACCAACATATCAAGTCTGCATGTGCAAAAGCATCTAAAGCCATAGCTCAGATCTACCCGATAATTAATAGAAATAGCAAACTCAGCAACAGAATCAAATTGCAGCTATACCAGATGACGATTCGTCCTATAATCACCTATGCCTCTCCAGCCTGGAGCCACACCTCTAATACTAACATTAAGTTACAGCGAGTGCAGAACAAGTGCTTGAGAATGATTTTGAACGCCCCGTGGTATGTTAGAAATAGCCAACTCCACAGAGACACAAATATCCCCTATATTTTCTCTTATCTACAATCCTTAGCTTCCAAATTTTTTCTAAAGACGTCCACACATCCCAACGATTTGGTTCAACAAGCTGCAGCATACGAGCCAACGGACATATTTAAATATAGAAGACCAAAAACTATATTAGCCTCCTATAGCGATACATAATCTCCATGCCCATTCAGGGCGAGCAAACTGCTCGTAAATTTTACCCTCACTGTAACCACGACAGATAGCAGGGAATATGAAAAGCATTTTGCTTCACCCTTAAAGAATAAATGTCAATTGTCAATTAGTATTAGTATATTGGGTTCACGAATCGTGAATGTTATTTAAGGTTATCTAATCTTATTTTGAAATTAAAAAGCATAAAGGAACAATAAATGGCAGTTTAATTTTATTTAAAGTAAGATTTTTTTGAATAAATGGATGCTGCGATTAATGGAAGTTGTGAAGTGAAGGAAAATGTTATAGAGAGAAATTTTCACTAAATGTCACAAATTTTAGGCAATTCGTCGTAAATGGCATAATTACGGATTAACCAAATGTTCATTACTATTTGAGCCATCTGCGTGTTTCTATTTTCTTATGTCTGTTCAGAGGTCATAAACGATGTTTTCGTAAACGAACTGTTTCCTATACAGATGCTAAACGTATCTGAACTATATTCAAACTACTTTTATTATATATCTGACTTGACTCTCTAAGGCGTGAATTATCTCGGCTTACCTCATGTTATGCTAAAATGTCCGATATCGATGCAACCATTAAAATATTTCGTGATATTAATCACGAATTCTGTAACTCTATTTTAAAACTGTACTTTGATTTCAGTGGCCATCCAGCTAACTAATTACATTCTTGCAGCTCTAGTACAATGCAGAAAATTAATAAATGATGGAAGGAATGTAGATGATTCTATCAGTTCTTAAAATATTTGCTTAGCCAAGTGAAGTTGAAATCTGTAAGAGAAACTGCTGATGAATTCGAGAGTGACCTAAAATAATACTTCAGCTAACACTAGAAAGGACGCGCTGCTCCTCAACCTTTCAGGATTGGATGAGTAACCGATTTACGTCATTTTCATTATTTAGTGACTTGAAGAAATAGTTGTTCACTTAGATCAAAATCTCTCTTAACATCCAGCTACGCACGGCTCATGAAAGTCGTGTTATGGCTGGAGGAAGGAAAGTGATCTACGTTATTAAAACGAACTACCTTAGCCGCTATTTAGGAAATAAACCATGTTAGTGCTGCGTATGAAGCCTGTACAACAACAATCTTCTAAAGAAAGGGACAAACTTCGTGTATTTCCAGTGGCTAGAGCTTTTGCCGCCCCTCTCAATACATACCAAAAATACTACAAAAAGTCAAAATGACGTATAAGGAAATAAATTAAGACACTGTTTATTTTTCCAAGTAAAACTTTAATCCAACATTCTAAAATGTTATTTTTCTTGCTTTTCTGTTAACAAAATAGTCGATGACATTGGAGAAGTCTATTTCATAAGTAATGTAGGTAATCCTTAATCAATTTTAATTTAGAAAAATTCCTCTCACAACTAGCAACACTTACAGCAATTGTACGGAAAATTCGCGGTCTTATTACAATATTTGGAACTGAGTTCTCGATACTGTATTTTAGAATTAACTGCAAAAGTTCAAAAAGGTTCAAAGTGCTGCCAGTCGCGGACCGCTTTCCCTAGCCACGCCACTGGGTATTTCGTAATTAGGATAAGAGAACAGTGATTTCGGTCCAGCACATCAGTTTATTGCATTAAAATCAAGAACAGCTAGTTTTAGTTAGAATTTGTTTTAGAAACTAATTTCTGCAAAAAAAAATTTAATTGCAACATGGAGTATTAATATGATTACATACTTTGCAACTATTTTCTTTCTTCTTCACTCAGTCCATGTAGACCGTTGTGGCACTATAAAGGCGACAGTCTAACATACTCTCTCTCTCTCCAGATGTTTCTGTCTTCGGATCTCCTTAACAAATTGGAGAACGATGGATTAGCCCACTTTCTAATATTATCTATGCAGATGATTGTAAATCGTCACCTAAATTAGCACTAGAAGTCAAGCCCTCTAGTGCTCATTTAGGTGAGCTATCTGATCTAGCTATGTGGCCAGCCACGAGAGCTCTTCCGACGTATTTTAGTGATAATATTTTTTTGTGTTTTAGCAATGGAGCGGATTTTACTTCTAACCTCGTCTTTTCTAACGTGTGTCGTGTATGGTATCTTTGGAGGTTTTCTGTAGGACTTCATTTCGAAGGCCAATAATCTGTTCTCTTCTTCCTTTAGCAATATCCAACTTTCAGATCCGTAGAGGAAGGCATTGTTAAAAAGCGTAACGATGAGGCACAGTTTTCTATCGAGCTGTATTTTATCATCGTTCCAAAGTGATTGTAATCTCTAAAGGGCAACAGGTGCTTTAGCAATGAGTGTTTTAATGCTTAGACTGACCATCTTTGAGTGTACTCTTCCCAACTAAATGAATCTTTCTACTTCTAAAGTTTTCATCATTAACTGAAATGTTCATACTTGTTGCCTGTAAACATCGTTTTGATTTGTGAATACTGATCTTTAATCCGTTATCACTAAGTGACCTAAGAAAGTGTTTGATAAAATTATTGCAACTGATGTTCGTTCTCTGATATTAGGTCAAATGTCATCGGCGATTCTGAAATTATTAAT